>NC_056728.1:1776446610-1776746610 GCF_019279795.1 Protopterus annectens | reverse complement strand
GTTGTTGCAGATGTCTTGAGAGGTACATACCAAACAGGGTGTTGTATTCTACAATGGGTCTAATGAGGGATGAGTACAGTGGGACAATGACCTCCTTTTTTCTGGATGAAAAGTCCTTAGTGATGAGGTGTGCTACATAGAAGGATTTCCTGACTGTTGTGGCGATGTGGTTATCGAAGGTGAGACCACTGTCCACTTGTGACCCTAAGTCTCTTATCACACTTTCTGTGTTTAGTGTACTGCCACCTATGTGGTAATTCACGGGTACATGTTTTTTCCCAAAGGGGATAACTATACATTTCTTGGCATTGAGCTTGAGCCCATAGCTCTGGCACCAAGCATCTGTTTCTGTAAGGCCCTTTTGTAGAATATCCACATCATTTGTTAGCCAGTCCCTTAGTGTTGGCCTGTACTTCAGAGAAATAGATGCCAAACAAGAGCAGTCCCAGGAGTGAACCCTGAGGTATTCCACTTCTCACTTGTCTGGAGCTGGATTTGGAGTTGGCTACTTTTACAGTATGGGTTCTATCATTAAGCCAGTTGGGAACCCATCGAGTGATGCAGGGATTAATGCCCAGCTTAGTAAGTTTATCTATGATGTCGACACAGCAGGATGACCAATAAACAATATCATACAATGTCCATACGACTGTATTAATTCCAAAAAATGAGGAACGGTGAATACAAATTGATTTATTCCAAGGTGAAAAAAGACTGATATCACAAACACGAAACCCACAATGGAAGTCACAGCAAAAAATGTAGTTAAGCGCTTTCCCCTGGAATCAATCCCAGGCTTCTTCAGAACATTTTAAAAATAAGCAACCCTGTGCTTAAATAACCACTCGTAATGTCATGTGACCCCCAACATCATTGATCACAATAGTTCGTTTAAATAAAATAAGTTACAAACTTTCAATCCATTAAACACCCAAACCCACTATTAAAAAATGTGTTATTACAATAAAAATACAAACGTTTAAGTTGATCTAATACAATATAATATTATATAAAATATAAGAGACCTGGAAACCACCTGATTTTAATAAATTAAAAAGATGTATTTACAAAATAAATAAAAATGTGTTTGATAAACATTGTTTCTTATGTAACATCTCAGAACTAATGGTTAAATGAATATTAACCATTCCTTACCAAAACCCTTGATCATAAAACAAGTTTAAAAAAGACAACAAAATGTTGAAAAGTACAAGTTAAAATAAAATATTATCCTACTTCCTACAACCTGGCAGATCTTAATTTGAGAACACTACTAATGTTGATTGCCACAGCAACTCCCTGTATTCTAATTTTGTCTCTCAACTTCCACCCCTGGGGTCAACATCCACTTGCTCCAACACAAATTTTTGAGGAGTTAGTAGAGAGAGAAATCGGGCTTCTTAAGCAGAAAGAGAAGAAAAATTAGAATAATTTCTCTAAAGAAGATATGGAAGTTTTGGATACTCTCAATGAACACAGATGTAGGGTCATGAAACCTGACAAAGGTGGGGGGGTGTAGTCTTGATGTACAACAATGACTATGAGATTCATTTGCACAATATATTACAGGACAATGATCAGTATGAATCGGTCTCTCGCAACGAGATTAACATAGCTTATGCTAAAATAAAATATTATTTGTACGACCACTTGTTACAAGGTACCATCAATGAAAGACTGTATAATGTTTTGAAGGTAGACAAACCAAAATTACCTACAATTTTCAGCATTCCCAAGATGCACAAAGGTATAGAAAATATGAAGTTTAGACCCATTGTAGCTGGGGCTGGTGGTATTACCGAGACATTAGCTATATTTGTGGATGCCACAGTTAAGAATTTTGTAGGTTCAATACAGCACATTTGTAAGGACTCATGGGAGTTCTTGAAAAAGAGCAACAGAAATTTGTTTGATAAAGAACTATTAATGGTTACCATAGATGTTATAGAACTTTTTCCAAGTATTCCTCACGAAGAAGGAATGGAATGGTTTTCTAACATTCTGGTTGGTGAATCAGGGTTAGACAATAAATCTATTAATTTGGTGATGGAATTCACTGAAACAGTCCTTAGAAACAATTTTTTATACTTCAATGGGAAATACTACCATCAAAAGAAAGGTGTAGCTATGGGGGCATCTTGTGCCCCCTTGTACGCTAATTGTGTACTATATTACTGGGAGAAGAGATTTATTCTTGAAACAGACTGGAAGGATCACATAGTGCAGTACACTACATTTTTAGATGTCATTTGTTTGTTATGGAAGGGAACAAAGGATGAATTAGAGAACTTTTCGCTTATATCAACAAAACAACAGATTTTTTAAGATTTACTGTTAATGTTGGAGAGGAAAGGTTAGACTATTTGGACATTACTTTATACAAAGACATGACAAACAATTGTTTTCAGTCCAAAATATTTCGTAAAAAGACCTTTTCTAATATGTACTTGCATTTTGACAGCGATCGTCCCTTGTACCAAAAAAAGGGGATTGTGAAGGGGCAGATAATAAGGGCCTCCAGAATGACAAGCAGGTTTGATGAATTTATGAACGAAGTGTTTTTCATTAAAAATTTATTTTTGGAAAGGAGTTATCCGGGGGAACTTATTGATCAACTGGTTGAAGAAGTGGTTAAGAATAGGGAAAGTAAATATTATCCACTTATTGGGAAAGGTAAAACCACTATAGAGACAGCTGGTTCTGATTTGGACTACAAGACTGGAGCATTTGTCCACACTTTTACTGAATCATCATGTGAGACTGAAAGAATTATTAAAAAATGTTGGCACGTATTACGAGTAAACGAAGAGATATCAGAATACATACCCGTTCAACCTAGGTTTGTTAAAAAAAGAGATTTGAACCTTAAGGATTATTTGGAGAGAGGCAATAGAGAGCGGGCATGTAATAGTAAAAAGAAGAAGGGTACTTTTAATTGTGGGTCCTGTCATCAATGTTCTTTTATGTTCAACAAGTCAACTTTATTTATTCCTTCCAGGAAGTTTCAGATAAGATCTTCACAGTATTTTAACTGTAAATCAAAAGGGGTGGTTTATTTAGGTATGTGTGTTACATGTTCCAGTTTTTATATAGGGAAAACGTAAAGGCACCTGAATAGAAGAGTCTACAAACATCTTTACGATGTTAACAAAAGAAAAGAGACTAATGCCTTTTTTAAACATTCCCTTTCATGTCCCAACATGATTCTTAAGTTTTTTGTGTTGGAGCAAGTGAATGTTGACCCCAGGGGTGGAAGTTGGGAGACGAAAGTAGAATACAGGGAGTTGCTGTGGCAACTGAAGTTGGACGCAGGCAAGACCCCGGGGTTAAATGACAACATCAACATTAGTAGTGTTCTCAAATTAAGGTCTGCCAGGTTGTAGGAAGTAGGATAATCTTTTATTTTAACTTGTACTTTTCAACATTTTGTTGTCTATTTTAAACTTGTTTTATGATCAAGGGTTTTGGTAAGGAATGGTTAATATTCATTTAACCATTAGTTCTGATATGTTGCATAAGAAACAATGTTTATCAAACACATTTTTATTTATTTTGTAAATACATCTTTTTAATTTATTAAAATCGGGTGGTTTCCAGGTCTCTTATATGTTATATAATATTATATTGTATTAGATCAACTTAAACGTTTGTATTTTTATTGTAATAATACATTTTTTAATAGTGGGTTTGGGTGTTTAATGGATTGAAAGTTTGTAACTTATTTTATTTAAACGAACTATTGTGATCAATGATGTGGGGGTCACATGACATTATGAGTGGTTATTTAAGCACGGGGTTGCTTATTTTTAAAATGTTCTGAAGAAGCCTGGGATTGATTCCAGGGGAAAGCACTTAACTACATTTTTTGCTGTGACTTCCATTGTGGGTTTTGTGTTTGTGATATCAGTCTTTTTCCACCTTGGAATAAATCAATTTGTATTCACCGTCCCTCATTTTTTGAAATTAATACAGTCGTATGGACATTGTATGATATTGTTTATTGGTCATCCTGCTGTGTCGACTTGGTTGGTTTTTGGTGTTACTTACTATTTGTTGTGGTTCTAAGTTTATCTATGATTCCAGAGTGGGGGATTGTGTCGAAGGCCTTGGCGAGGTCCAGATAGACTGTGTGGACCACCTTACCCTTGTCCACTGCTCTGGAGACTGATTGGAAGAAGTCAATCAGGTTCAGGAGACAAGACTGGCTCTTCACGAACCCAAACTGCATGTGGTCCAGTTTGACGGTTGCCAATGTCTTTGTTTATATAGCAGGTCACAATCCAGATAAAAATTGTGACATATGATGCCACAAGCAAAATGCATGAATGGGAGAAGAATCCTATCCATGCAAGTTGCTAATGTCATCATGTGAATCACATCGCTGGCCACCTCATTAGAGTGACTATTCATGGGGCCACTATTACTTAGTGTGAAAATACATGATTGTGTTAGGGTTTGAACTATGGCATGTAATGAGTATACCAGGATTACAAGGCCCACATATAATATATTTCTGTACTTTAGTAATAAGATGGCAGTAGTTTTCACCATCCTCCCTCCATCTTCAGTCATCAACCTGCTTGCACATGTGTAAAGCACTTCTCAGGTACCTGTGCATGCACATTGTGGTAGGAGCCTCTTAGTGCAGCCTTGGTGAAGTGCATGTGAAGTGCATAATGAGACAAAAGTTTGATTCAGGAAAATTCTATCAAAATTGGCTCATTAGCATAATGACCATGCTTAGAGACTCGAGATTTCATGATATAAATGTCTGTGGCCATTATTATGCTCAGCACTCTACAAAGGTTTTCCATAGAACAGCCTGGATAGTGAGGTATTCCTAAAGAAATTAGGAATACTGTAAGATACACATGCAGTCAAGAGAGTAATTGGAGACTAATATTATTTTGATTTTATGTATTAGAAATGCAGTTCTCTTGCATGGTTATTGAACTGCATGTCACTGTGTTGGTGTAGTTGATTCAGCTAATCAGTATAACAGACAACAAATGCATACTGTCTGGGGTAATGTGTGGAGGTGTTTATGCTATGGCAGGTAAAATGCAGATGCTGTAACATAACAGCTTACCTGCACAACAGTAAGGTTTGTACTGTTCAGCACTATGAGGGAGACATAGGCCCTGATGTAGGCCAATGGCTACATGTGTCCCTCTCATTGTTGATGTGCAGATCTTGTGAGGCATCCTGTTTGATGGTATCTAGCTCACATGTGATGCATTATACACTATTGTGGTGTCCTTTAAGGGAGGGTTACATTTAACATGTGGGCAGTACACCATGTGAGCAATTTGAGTACTATATGCTTCTGATAAGGGGGGGGCAGAGACACATTAGAAGTATTCACTTTCCAATGTGGGGAGAGGGCTGGGGGAACCAGCAGGTTCAATGAAACACTGTACCTTGTAATCCACATCCCACCTCTGTGCTGCACAATCACAACTCTGCAGGCACTTATACCAGCTGAGTCCACTATGGGCTGATATACTGTACTTGTCATGCACAATTTAAGTCACTCTCAGGAAAGATGTTGAATAATGCAGGCAACTTCACTGATTGGCCTGTTGCACTTCCACACTCTTGCATAAAATCACAGTTCATCAGTGCATTTCCCTACACATGTAACTATCCACAATTTCGATCTCTTTGTCTTCCACTGTATCCCATAGATATACACGATACAGGAGCTGTTCCAGATAAGATCAACAAGACACAGGAGCTGTCCCAGATATGGCACTGTTTCTGTAAGATCCACTGTTCATGGTAATGTGGCCCTTGTTATGGGTCAAAGCAGTACCTAGAAATATAACATACCTACTGACACTACAGAGATGGCAGTGGTACACTTGGCTAATCTTGCATCATGGGACATATCAACACTTGGTTATAATATGTATAATATGCCACCAGCCTTAACAAGGTTCCCTGATATTACATTTTGTTATGCCTGAAGGTGAATGCCACCACAAGGAAGATTCTCTCCAGCAGAGAATGACATGTGATACAAGTTGCCTGTAAATGTGGTATGTTGATGCTCTGGAATGAGAGAGATCTGGCCAAGCCTTCTGTGACCACATCTGACAGGACCTTTTATAAGACATCAGGTGCTGTGTTATCTGCTTCCTCCACTATGGCCATAGATACACCATATATCAGGCAACATTCTGGGTTAGATGATGTTTGCAGCACAGTCATGCCACAGTCAAGGGTAACAGTAACAGTGCTAGTCATGGATAATATGATTACCATATTCATATCCCCTTCCACAGACACAACTCCTGCACCTGTATTTGTTCAACCCACCCCTAAGACCCAGGATGCTTCTGTAAGATGGGATGGCACAATCATATGAGCTCAAGGGTACCATCATATCTAGCAGCAGAGTCATTCTTAGTTGACTCCAACTCCAGTGATTGTGAGGAGAGCATCAGTGGACAGGGTGCTTGTGACCAGTCACACCATGAATACCACCACCATCCTGAACTGAGTATTTCTTTGGCCACTATGAAAAACATATGCATGGTCATTATATAGAGACAGGCAGGGACCGATATAACCACAGCTGAGCTGGTTGAACTAGTACATGATCTACATGAAGACCTGTGGGAGTGCCTTGGCCATACATGCAGCATTGTGGAGATGTGGCAGATTCCACTTATTTGACTGAAAATTAAAAACATAAAAATCCCTAAATATTGAAAATTGGGATTTGTCTTTTCCCCACTGTTGCATGATTCAAGAGTGGGTACACATAATTAGTGGGGGGGGGGCGAAGCAGTACCCAACATAGGTTTTCAATAGTTTGACTTTGGACTCACATTGCCATTCACAGCAATAACCCACACCCACCTATACCTACCCATAAACACACACATGCTGTCCTAGTCACTATGGCCCTTCAAACCTGTACATATAGTGACAACTCTATCAGGATAATGTGTCTAATGAACACTGTAGCCAGTCCATGCATGCTATAGCACTTATTGGGTGTATTATTACATGCATCCCTTTTTACTGTTGTAGGTTGTGCTTACTCTGGCCCATAGTTACGATTTAGACACTGCCTTTTAGCCAGTGCTATATTACGTGTTCACCTCCACCTCACATAGTCATCCCCTGTACTAAGCTCCTTCATTGGCTTGTCATCAGGTACTTCCTCCACTGATGATTTCAAGATTTCATCCTCACAAATGTCCTTCCACTGTTGTATCTATTTGCATAGCAATATTTGTAATATTGCACACATTGCAAAGATTTTACTACACATTCCAGGTGCAAAATGCAATGCACTACAAGAGATATCTAGACAGTGGAAGCAGGCTTTAAGCAGTCCAAACATGCATTCAATAAAAATCCAGATCTTTGCCTGTGTGGCGTTATATGCATTCTCTGCCATGCTGTGTGGGTTTTTAACTGATGTCAGTAGCAATGGCTCCAAGCTATATGTGGCAACATCAATATGATGCTAATATGGAAAATTGCCATGCACAGACTGCAGAAATAAGTCACCCTTTTGCCAGATGTAGGAGTCATGGCCACTGCCTGGGTGGCCTCCTGACACATTATGTATTACACCTTGTCCATTATGGATCACCAGGCAGTTCAATTATTTCCCTTTACCTACTGCTAGTACCTTTAATGCCTTTTTTGCAATGTGGGTGCAGTCAATGCCTCCCACTATCTCAGGGAAATAGGTTATATCATAAAATCGAAAACAGGAAGGAACTGGTAAAAAGAAATACCAGTGCAGCCCAAAGTAAAATTCACAACAGCTTTAATCATCCAAGGTCTAAAACAACATCATCTGTAACTGACTAAGTGCTTTCACCCAACCAAAGGCATCTTCGTAGCATGACCCACCCCTCTTGCAGCCGGACAGAGGAAACATACACACAAACCCACAAACAATGTAAATAGTCCACCACTCCCCAGATCACAGGCAGGATACAACCGGGGGGGGGGGCAGAGTGCACACGTGAAATTTAATCTTGGAACAGACAGGAGCGTCCCTTGCGGGACGCCGCAAAAATTGACATATATCCAAAGGAAGCTGAAATGATGACCATTCTGGCTGGGGTGTGTACATACCCATAATACAAGGGTGGGAAAGCCTGATGACCCATGGGTCGAGACATCGTATGACATGGGTCCCGTGAAGTGGAGAGTGGGCAGCGTGTAATGGTGTGTTCAGATTTGACCTGTACCCAGAGTAAGGATGGGTGCAGAAGAGGAGGTGCGGCTGGGGGAACTATGGCTAACTAGTTATGGGTCTAGGTGTGCAGGTGTTGGCTGATGTGGGCCTATGCGGACAGTCCCAGGGATGTGAGCAAAAGTGTTCATTGGGCAGAGGCGTCGGCCAACGAGCAGCCACACCCGCTACGAGTCCCACTGCAGCGAAGTCTAATCTACATGGCAGAGAATGGAGTAACCAGATGTAGATGTATATATGTAGAGGAATGTGTGTGTATATCTACCCATAGTGACATGGAGATACACCTCTCCCTCTCCATAGTACAAATGTATACATACAGAGACAGAGTACATATACATACCCACATATAGATATATACATATGCAGACACCCATACACCCATATGTTGTTAGATATACATAGCAATATATAAATATATACATGTATGCATTCATATACAGATATATCTGTATATCGTAATGTTGATGTATATATATATATATATATATATATATATATATATATATATATATATATGTGTGTGTGTGTGTGTGTGTGTAAATATACACATGTAAATAGCTAGGATATGATACAGCAGTTACGAATTACATATGTTCACAGGCTGTGCAAATGGGGGTGAGGGGTCCAATCAACAAAAGTGTAACACGTAGCACCAACCACCCCCACCTAGACAGGTGAAACATACAAACACAAGATACAAGTAAACACACCATTGCTTCACAGACCACAGGCAGGATACTACCACTGGGGGAGACCTGCCAAGTCTAATCTTGAAACCAAGACATCAATGTCCCTTGAGGGACACCCCAAAAATTACTGATCATTGGAGTCAGTCCCTGTAATGATTCATCAAACCAGGCTGTAGACATACATGGACTAGTAGGTTGTGCAAGCCTGATAACCCATGGGTCGACACAATGTATGACATGGGTCCTGACACGTGGAGAGTGGGCAATGTGTAGTGGTGTGGTTAGACACCACCTGCACCCACAGTAAGGATGAGTGTTGTAGAGGAGGGCAGGTGGAGAAACTATGGGTATGCAATTATGGGCCTAGGCGTGCAGGTGTTGGCTGGCGCAGTTGTATTAGGACTGCCCTGGGAATGTAAGTAATATTCTGAAATGGGCAGAGCTTATGCCCATACCTCTCAACCCCTAAGAGCAAAACCACTGGACAGAACATAAACCATTGGGGAAACAAATAGGGACAGAAAGCACATATTCCACTTACAACTTTAGAAAACTGATAGAATAATAAGTATGCATTAGCATGACTCGGCTGAAGGATGTGGGGTCCTAAACCCAATTACTTGTCTGTATTTAATGGTGTCAGTTTCCAGGTATTTGCAAGACAGGTGCAGATTGTAAGAGGAACACACCAATAGTATGAAGCAAACTCTGGACAGGCCGCGGATTCTGTACAGTCAACCGGCATGCTTATGCCTAATGGACAGCCATTCCCGATATGGGTCCCACTTCAGCACAGTCCAGTTCAAATGGCTAAGTATGGTATGATCATATGTGTCATTGCATAACCCACTACACAACATCTATGAACACATGGCCACAACACCCCACTGTAGGCATGTAAGCCGATGTAATAGGCATCAGAAGGTATTATTGTAGTCCTCACCCCCACCCAGGGGTGTGAGTGTCAGATACAAACACCAAATGCACTGCATTTGCAAGTGCGTGAGCAAGCGGGTGTAAGCCTGTTTGGCCACCGGTATGTGAGTACCACACTGGTGAAGCAATGTACAGGCTGAGTGGAAGAAACTGTAACCAGAGGTTAGCATTGCTTAGCTCTGTGCAAACCTGCGCACACCCGCTCACAACTGCTTTAAAGTGCTTTAATCACTCTGTACCCAACAGCTCGTGTTCTGGCCAGCAACAAAATAAACAGCCTCTGCAAGGCTAGAACTCAGGAACCTGTACATCACAGTCACAGTAACTAACCACTACGCCATGATAGCAATACATACAAAGGAGGTATCAGCAAACTAATCTTCACCACAGGGAAATCAAATCAAACATGTGAACTGAATCTATGTACAGTGTAATGTTCTATAACCTGCCACAGACCATATATATGTGAATTGGAGTACTGCAGTAAACATAGAGTTGAGGTGTCACTGTAATAAAGTTATAAATTCCCCAGGACCCCATACAGTGTATGCACACATGAATGATGGATACCAGTTACATATATAACCTGTAATGAATAAGACATAGCTTAGCCTTTTCGAAACAGGCCAATTACAGAAAAGTGCGGGAATCCAGCTCTACTTAAATTGAAGTGGTGGGAATATGGCTCATAACTAGTTGTAGCATCCCCCTACAAACAGAATGGCTGGAGTGGGAGAAGGCACTCATTTTAGAGTGAAGTGCTGGGGCATCCAGGAGTCCAAATTCATGGTATGGCTCCTGGTAAAGCACCATGACAGGAGACTACTGCACAGACAATACCAGGGCTTGCAGTACAAAATGGAGACCTGGGACAGTCTCGCCCGTGACCTCACTAGTGCCACAGGTATCTCCCGGACTGGTGAGCAGGTCAGGCACCACCATGCAGACCTGAAGCGGTGGAGGGGGGATGTCCTGGAACAGTGGATCCATGAAGCAAGGCAGATGCAGAATGCCCCAGAACTGAGTAAGTACTCCTTCCACTACATAGTTAATAATTGCCTAGCTTGTGTATACTATGGATAGGTATGGCTAAATATCACTGCACGTCTCTGACAGCTGCAGATGAGCATGCTGCGAACCAGCAAGCCTATGATGCTAGGTTGTAAAGGATGCGTTGTGAGGCATGTTACTAAATAGCCTGCATGTACTGTCATAAGAAATAAATATAAGAGCCTCAGAAAGTGTTGTACCAGTATACAGATTTGTGTAATATGCTGCGAATAAAGGTGTAACCTCTGCATTGCTTCTATTTACTCTGCAGTCATATGTTGTTGTACTGTTGCTGTTCTTAAATAGTACTGTTGTAGTAAGCAGTGTTACCCACTCTGTGGTATGCAGATAAAATGTGTATGAAGTGCTGTACAGCAATGTTGGAAGTGCAAACAGGTCAGTCATATTAGACTAAATGCATTGCAAAACTTCACAACAATTGCCTGATAGCATAGTGTACAGTGATCTTAACTGTAATGCTTTTGTCACACACAGCAGGGCTTTGGATCCCAGGAGCACCAGTGAGTTGTATGCATAATCATTCCACACAACTGCACACAGTTTGTTATAATGTTCAGAGAGAAAGCTGTATGCATACAGGGCTTTGGATCCCAGGAGCACCAGTGAGTTGTATGCATAATCATTCCACACAACTGCACACAGTTTGTTATAATGTTCAGAGAGAAAGCTGTATGCATACATACACTTAACAACTGTACAGATTATGCTAGAATACTCAGATAGAAAGTGGTATGCATATTCATACCCCTCAGCTGTTCCAATCTGCCCAGTCAACTGTTCCAATCCACCCAGTATGTCCTGATAAATGGCCCACATCACCTGCCTTTTCCCTGGTCCCCTGACAAATTAGTGTGATGATTCAAGAAATGTAGGCAGTGGTAAATGACATATAACTGATAATCACACTTGTACATAGTCAGAGAATGTACATGCAAACATAAATGTCATCCCAGCATCTCACCCAAAGTTTATGACAGCAGTCTCAAAACATGTTGCATTACACCTGCATCTTGACAAGCCTGTACGTAAGACTCAGGTCCCGTACATACTAATCTACAAACATACCATTGTACAATATAATGCCATTGGGTAGTGTAATAATACATGTAAGGGACAGACCACTGCAGTGACTATGAATGTTGTGTAAACTACAAGGATTTATTAGTTGTTAATTGAACTCTCTCTCACCCCTACCATATGTGCAAAAATAACCAATTTACACAACTCATTTGGTATGTCTACACTCCTAACCTTTGTTGGGACATATGTCCTATTGTTTTATAAATATTCACATCTGTTTCTATGCATGTGCCATGTTAAAATAACCCCATATTGGTTTTCTGCTGCCATCAATGAAACCTACATGTTGTTGTAATGGCCACTGTTTACCCATATAGGCATGTGTTCCGCCTGCTCTGCAACTATTTTATATCTGGTGCTCTGGGTAACAGGAATACCTATACATGCTGTTATGAATAATCATGAATGCTGTTGACTATTACTAACCCATATTTGCCTTAAACATGCTACAACATAGCTCGTATGGGAAGGCCGGTCCCAGTGGACCCACCTGTCCCACCTCAGCTGGCCATGGCACCGGGCACCAGCACATCTGGAGCCCAGCCTGGGACCTCCTCGTCCATTGGCCCTGCACCACCTCTGGGGTGGAACTGCTGCAGGGGATGGGGCTTGGCTCCCGGGGAGCTGGTGCGGACAGGAACCTGTCACCCATGGTACGGTCCGGGCTGTGGTGCGTAGGGAGCTTGACAGGGAGATTCAAGTCCGCCTATGCAGCTTGAGGGTCAAGTGGCGCAACTAGAGGGTGAGCCTGCCCCTCCTACACAGCCCCCAGCACAGCCACCTTTTGGGCTGTGAAGGTGCAGTGGTGACTGCCCATGGATGGGGACCTCAGTCCCACTGTATCCATTTGTGGGCTCATGGGCTTGTGACTTCCAAACACCCCTCCTCATCCAAGGTGTTCCCTCCAAACATGTCATATACCGCCCCTGTACATGTCTTGTTTGTCTTGTCTGTCATCCTACCCAACCTATCCTCCTTGATCATATCTACTCTCCTTCCCCAACATCCCATTCTCACCTAAAAGTAAAAGAAAATAAGGGCAATCTGTTCCCGCAAAAAAAGCACGCTGTCCATTTCGCACTCATGTCCACTGGACACATGCAAACATTTCTAATTGGCATCACAACATAATACTGTTGTCCTCATCTATCTCTCAGGGTTGTGAGTGTCCAAATGTACCGCTGAATTTATTTCATATGTGCAGCCGTTGCTGTAGAAGAAATGGACAGTTATGGACCCTCCCTACACCCTTCCTGCACATCCCTAGCTATCTTGCCTACTGTCTTTCCACTTTGTGCCCATTTTTCACCACTTTCCTATCACCCCTTTTTTATTTTCTTTTGAAGAAATTAGCATGGAGGTAAGCGGAAGTAAGCATTTTTAAGCAGCAGTGAGCGGGTTACAGCCTGTTTGCATGGGGGTAAACACTGCCTACACAGGTTAAGCAATCAAGAAGGTAACTGAGTGTAAGGAACTGTAACAAAAAGTAACCACTGATTACCATCGAGCAAACCCACATACACCTGCTCACACCTGCTTAAAAGTGCCTTAATCACTCCATATCCAACGGCCCTTGTTCTGCCCAGCAACAAAATAAATGGCCTCTGCAAGGCTCAAAACCAGGACCCAGCACACCACAGCCAATGTGATTTACCACTAAGCCATGGCAGATATAAAGACATTGGATGTTATAAACATAGCATCCAGCACAGTCATTCAACAGTATATGAAATGTATTCCATTATGTAGATGTATATATATATATGTGTGTGTGTGTGTGTGTGTGTGTGTGTGTGTGTGTGTGTGTGTGTGTGTGTGTGTGTGTGTGTGTGTGTGCGTGTGTGTGTGTGTGTGTGTGTGTGTGTGTGTGTGTGTGTGTGTGTGTGTGTGTGTGTGTCTGTGTGTGTTTATGTCCAGATATATATACATACATAGATATAGATATATATAGATATATCAAGAACATACCATGTGACAATAAAGCAGTAAAACAGAATGAAAAGGGAAACACAAGCAGCTCCTGTATTATGTAGTGGTGTTGTCCTATGTAATATCAAGACTCCCTCAGACATACATGTGTCATTAATACACGCAAACATTAAATACATTACTTTGAGTATTTCATTTACAGTAACAAAACAGTTCCTGTCCAATCATTATGAGAAAACAGTACTCTTGCAATGTGCTGTGTGCAACATCATCGTCATTAAAAAGTTAAATGTGGTAACCATAGAGGGACCGGTAATGTCATGTATACAATGGGGTTGTCTGCTTCATGTGTACCTGGAAACTTTAGAAGTCATGTACATACCAGGATCATGCACCTGAGAGAGGGGTGAGGACAACAGTAGTATGTTGTGATGCAAGTTAAAAAGGTTACATGTGTCCAGTGGACACGTGTGTAAAATGGACAGCTATGTATGGGGCAAAAGTTGTTCTGGGAACAGATTGGCCTTTTGTTTCCATTTTCATAAGGTGAGAGTGGGATGTTGGGGAAGGAGAGTAGGTATGCTCGTGGAGGATAGGTTGGGTAGGATGACAGACAAGACAGCATACAGGGGCGGTATATGACACATGTGGGGGGTACATCTTGGACGGGGAGGGGTGTTGGGCAGTTACAAGCCCATGAGCCCCCAAATGGAAACAGTGGGACGAAGGTCCCCACCCATGGCCAGCCACCACTGCACCGTCACAGCTGCAAAGGTGGCTGTGCTGGGGGCTGTCTAGGAGGAGCAGGCTCACCCTCTAAATGTGACACTCTGCCCTTGAGCTGGCGTAGCTGGCCTCAAAACCCCTTATTGAGCCCCCTACGCACTAGGGCCTGGACTGTACGACAGCTGAAAAGTTCCTATCTGGACCTGCTCCCAGGGGGGGCAGGCCCCATCCTCAGTGGTGGTTCCAACCGAAGGTGGTGCAGAGCCAACAGAGGTGGAGGTCCAAGGCTGGGCCCCTGACATGCTGGTGTGTGGTGCCATGGCCAACTGAAGTGGGACAGGTGGTTCTGCCGGGACCTCCAATCCATACAGCCTATGGAGTTGCAGTTTTAACACAGATAAGCTTAGTAATGGTCAACAGCATTCAGAATTACTTATAACAGCATGCATAGATATTACCATCAACCCACGACAACAGATGTCATACATTTGCAGAGGGAGTACAACACATGCATATATAATGCATGACATCTGTCCAAAGCGTAGATGACTTGTGACTGCAGCTATGAACAGTAGCTCACTATTGGCATGTCACTGTGATAATCTCAGACAGTGACTGTCATACCACTGTTTCATGTGACGTATGTCCAATCAGGGATGCGATGGCAGTAACTCTCATCACTGTCACCATGTACTGATTGCAATCCTCACACTATGCTTCTGCAGTTCACAGATGTGTATTCTGTGAGTAACACAAGAAACAAATGGATCCACACACTGACCAGTCCACAGATGACCCTACAGATGGGGTTTCCTCACACACAGAGCACTGTCTTGTCAGTTATTAAAACATGCAGACTAGCCATTACCACACACACACAACTTGTTAAATTGTCAGTAGTCTGAATGAAGCATAGCTACACGTACATGCTGTAGTCATGTCTGGCACATCACCCTCCCATCGTTAGGCTATTTTCCACTGTGTATGTTGTTTGACGGATATCCAGATTTCATCTGTGATGCTGTTTTCCAAACACCAGATCCAGGTTCCACTTACAGTGACTGTCATGGGCAAACACCAACATGATGTTCCGAGATATTGTATTGTGTTTCCATGCAATTGGCTATGGGAATGTTCCATATGCAATCAGCTAGAGGAGGATTGCTATAGGTGCAGAGGCCATCACCTGATCATGACCATCACTTACAAAACACAAGCTGCTGCTGAGCAGGTGTACATCTCCACATTCACCAGAGAGTGTGTGTGATAGACAGACAGAGGCAAAGTACATCAGAGAAGGGCTGGGAGACTAAAACCTAAGCATCATCTGTCACACACCTACCAGTACAGAGGTTCAAACCCCTGACTGACTAGTCATTACTATTACAAGTGCATGCAGTTACTCCATGTGCCACATAGCTGACATGGTGGTGTGCTGTAAGAACATATATGTGTGCTGGTGAGCGACATCTGCAAAAGAGATATAGTAGACATACATTAGGTGTAGCACACATGGCTGTCCACATGAACAGATGTCATTGTCAACACAACCACACTCTATAAGGGACTCAGACACATTGGCACACTTTGGCAGGCTCACAAATATACTTCCTAACTACTTAGTTTGCCAAACTACAGTAGTGCACAAGTATTACATGCACCACAGGGGTTATCCTGAGATTCTATGGGCTAGGGCATATGAACGTGTCTGACATCAGTCAGTATGCCAATGGGAGTTATACTGGGTGTGACTGTGGTTGGGAAGTTCATACCCCACATGCAGACGCAAGGTGCCAGTACTGACATGCATGTGTGCATTGCTTCATGGGTGTGCAGTGGTTGGCTGTGCAAGAAGTCTGTACAAGGCTGGGTGAGGGGTAATCCTTGGCATCAGGCCACCTGACAATGGTCTGCAGTGTGGTTCAGGAGTGTAGTGTTTGCAATGTCCACACAGATGGGTATTGTATTAACTGTCCTGTCATCCTGGTTACCATTGTGTGTGGCCATTGCTTTGCAATGCATGCCATATCTGTGTTTGATAGTCCTTGACATGGACATTGCCTGGGATGTGCATGTCCCACATTAATGTACAGTGACATGTTTAAGTGTACCTGGTTTGCCTGGCACATGTTCTGTGCACAGATTGTTATCATGAGATGTGCCAATCCTGACCTGGTGTGGCAGGACCTACTAATAGAGCACAGGTTGACCCTGCACTTGCATTGATATCATGATACAGGTATTCTCTGGTGTCAGTGGCATCTGTCCATACAGGGCATGTGTGTAAGGCATTGTATGTCCTTTGTGGATCACATTTGATGGCACCACATATGTTGCAGGTGCCCAGTGGGAAAAAAGTGAGTAGCCCAAAATGCATTGCTCACAAGACAGGCAGTGAGGCATACACAACACATCCACAATGGACCAATAGGGACCACATCTGTATCACTGCTCGACAGTGGCACAGGAAAATAACATAGCCAACAGTAGTCATTCTTGACTGTCTGTTCTTTTCTATTTCTAAGTATGTAATAATTTGTAGACTCCACTCACCACAGATGACTACCATGGTGTGCAGCATGTTAAAAGACATAACACATGTGTATGCCTGACTACAGGGTAGTTACACACACACAAATACACACACTTGCCAGTATTGTGCTTACAAGTCTTGCCTATGTAAAGGTAACTAGTAGAGTGGTATGCAGTTGGGGTATGTGCCACAGAACCCATACAATTACACTTACTCTGATTCTGCTTCTGAGCTGGGTGACATCACAGGACTGATTACTTGCAGTGGGGAGGGGGGAAAGGGTGGTTTAGGAGATGACAAGGATAAAGGCCAGTGCAAAAGGTGGTTTCTCTTTGGAAAGCAGTAAAACCCACTGTCATGAGAGGATGCAGTCACAAAAACACACACACAACCACACTCAGCCATTTATTGACACACACACACACACACACACACACACACACACACACACACACACACACACACACACAGTTGCTAGTGGTGGTATCAGAACGCCTGCCTATCTACAGATCAATATTACAGTACTACGCGGTTACGAGACACGCCACAGAGACTGCACATTTAAAGGCAGTCAGAATGCCCTTCTAAGATTGAGGACATCAACATGGATACTAATAGTTAAGATGTACATAGCTGTAAACCTGTGTGTTTAAAGTAGGAGTCCATTACAACCTGTATGCACAAACAAGACACATCATCTGCACGTAAGACATAGGTAGGTCTGAGAGGTATAGTTGTAGCACAACAAGCCCTGAACTGGAGTATGTCCATCTGTGGAATGGACAACTACTATCAATATACAGGATTACAGTTGTCATGCTCATACACATAGAATCACAGGACTTGTTTGGATGCATTGACTCCAATTACACAAGATCACAGTGGGCATGCTCATACACTTAGTAGCACAGGGCCGTTTGGGATGCACTATGACTACAACTACACAAGGTTATACTGGGCATGCTCATACACTTAGAAACAAAGGGCTTATTTGGATGCACTGACTCAAATTACACAAGGTGGCAGTGGGTACGCTCATACACTTAGTAGCACAGGGTTGTTTGGGATGCACATGGATTCTAACCACATTAGGCCACAGTGTGCATGCTCATACACTTAGATATACAGAACACATTGTAATGGACTCCTATTGTAAACACACAGGTTTACAGCTATGCACATCTTAACTCTCAGTATATATGCATATCACACCGGTTTACTACCAGATACCTGTATGTGGCCCGTAAATTATATATCTGTATCTGTGCTGTGTGATACACATGCATACATGTACATGAAGTACTGCCATATATATGTGAAGTATACACAATCATGCATGTGTGGAAGTGACAGACAATAGGTTTACTGGGACACACAGGTGGATGCTAACTACAGCATGTGTCACACACATTCCTGCCCTGAAAGGCATACATTGATATCAGGTTGTGGACAGTGGCATTATACTTGGAACAGTGGCATGTGCAAGCATAATATGTGAGCCCCATTGTCTAATGGTACTAATGGGAACACATATCCCTTAGTGGACTAATACTATGGTAATTGCAGGCTGATTCATTAAGGCACTGTTAAATGCTTCCTGTATAGCATGCAGGCATTGTTAGTCCTTGACACCTTTTGGCAATACATCGAATTGTAATAAAGGTTTGCTAAATGAAAGATGTCTGTGTATTTCTGTCATGGATATTTGCAGTCATTGTAGTTGTGTTGGTGACTAACCCTATTTGGCTCATGTCCATAGAATATATCTGTAATAGTGTATTGCCATATACTCTTCATATGTTATGTTCATATTGTTTAGGGGTGGCAGAATGTGTGATTGCTATGGTCCATGTTATACTTAGATTTGAACACTTCAATTGCTGTATACACACATGCATGTATATATATATATATATATATATATATATATATATATATATATATATATATATATATATATATGTGCGTGTGTGTATATAGATATAAATATAGATATATAATATATATTATTGCATGCATTTATTTATATATATATATATATATATATATATATATATATATATATATATATACCTCCATAGATGTGTACATGTTTTTACCCTATCTATATATCTACATATATATGTATATCTCTATATATCGACATGTATGTATGTATCTCTACCTCTCTCTCTCTCTATATATATATATATATATATATATATATATATATATATATATATATAGCATACACCTTTCATAGGGTACATGGCAGTTTGTCCTATTTCCACACAATCCTCCCTTTTGTGTTTTAACCTGTCTAAATACACAACTGGCATAGGTACATCTCACGTAGCTTAGTGGTAGGTTACTCTGAGGATGGTGTACATGGTTGCGGGTTAGAATCCTGGAAGTGGGTATTATTTTACCTCTCAGAACAGGCACTGGTAGGGAAAGTGTGATTAATGCACATTTAAGTAGTTATAAGCAGGTTTGCCCATGGTCTGCGCAACGTTAAGCAAAGGTTAAACCTGTAAAGTTATTATTCATTTAACCGTGTTTAAGCGCCGCTTACCATCGCGCAAACCCACACAAAAACATTTACAACTGATTAAATGTGCTTTAATCAACCTGCATCTGACAGCCCTTATTCTGGCCCTCAAAATAAATTAACAGCCCTTGCAGGTCATGAACCTGGGACCATGAACAACACAGTCACTGACTTTACCACTAAGGCATCTAAGATATGTACAAATGTTATGGTGTTTAGAATATACATTTTACTACAAGCATTCCTCACTACTGAAAACAAATGTGACAGTCAGTTGGTGTACATATGTATGATACATGTTAATATTCATATGTATGTGGAATTAAGTGTTGCAATGTGACCTGACAGGGTGTATTATGGATGGGAATGTTTCTTGTTTTGTTTCTTTTTTATATTGTCCACATACTCCATGTATACCCCTCCAGTTCACTTATTGAACATCCAACCCAGGCTCTCCTTGATGCATAATTTCATTGTCCATCATTCCTACCCCCACCCCAATCTCCACATACATAACAACCATCCTTTCTGTGGTGAATTAAGTTAATATTAATAGTTATTAATTATCTAAAGACATGCTTCTGGAGCATTTCTCCCTGGGCCTCCGCTGAAAACAGGATCTGTGGAACCTAGTCGGACTTTCCCGGTCAACAAATGTTAAATAAAATAAATAAATAAAATAAATAAAGTTATAATAGCAGAGCTGCATGTGTTTTGTGTACACTTCAATTCCTTTGGATTGCTTCTGTGTCACAAAATGTGCTCATAGATGTTTATATATATGGCTATAGATGTAACTGTATATATATATATATATACATATATATATATATATATATATTTCTATCCATGTGTAGACATCACTGATGTGTGTGTATATATATATATATATATATATATATATATATATATATATATATATGTATATGTATATGTATATATATTTGTAACAGTTATACATATCTAGACTTGTATATGTTGATTCACAAACTACAGTACATTACAATTTACTGTACATGTGTACACAAAGTGACTGTCTCATTTGTGGGCAGTACTGTGGAATTCCTATAGTATAAGGTGTAGTCTAAAGACCATGAAACATAGGTACATCATACAGGGTATACGTATACAGCTCAGATGGCTTAGTGGTAAATCCCATGACTATGGTGTGCATGGTCCAGGGTTCAACACCTCTGATGCTTTAAAAATGTGTTTTACTCCAGAATAAGGCTCATTTAGGCAGTTGTAAGCATGTTTAAAAGTGTTTGTGTGACATTAAAGCAGCAATTAAACAAACGTTAAAACTTACAACCTGTGCACGCAAACACGGCCACATCTGCTAACTACTCAGGATATATACATTTCAGTGAAGTAACATCTCACCATGTGCTTACATAGCATTACATTCTCTGTTGACTTTACCCTCCAGCATACATGGGTATATATGGGTGTTTCAAATGTTTATTATACTGAAAAATGCTACCTATATATGAAAGCTGTGGTTAAGGTTTACTTTTTAACATGAAAACCATCTCTGACTTTATTGGGATTTGAACCAGGAATGCACAGGTACTATGCAAATGCTGTAACCATTACACTATTGACATTAACTTTGCTTTGGCCTATTTCCTATTTAGATTATTTCGATGTGTAAGCTAGGCTAAGCAAAGGGCGGAGGCACCCAAACCCACTGAGCTTCACTTACTCTTGAAATAAAAACATAAATTAAATGAGAGACTATAAATTAAATTCTTAACTACATTAGGCATAGCCCCTCACTGATACACTTCATGAGAAACCTTGATGTGTGAATGGGTAACAGAATATACACCCCTGGGATCATGTGTCCCAGAACCATACAGCCAGGGGGTGGGGGAGCCCCTCCAGTTGTATAGCTGCAAGACCTGTTGGTCACATTAACATGTCCTCTTTATATCACTAAGTGCCCCTATCACTTCCTGCCACCCCAGTCCTCAACAGCTTCCGGCAACTCTGCCTGGAATCACTTTCATTGGCTATGCTTGACAGAAGCAACGTTACTTCATCAATGGTGCTGAGAAAGCCAACACACTGTAGCTATGCTTCTAAATGCCCTTGGGCAGATAGCCTACTACCTATCTGTGAACCTCTAAAGTGCAGTCCATCACAGACATAATATGTGAATAAACAGAGCTTTCAGATCACAATATACAGTGAAAAATCACCATGTAGTCAGAAAACAGTTACACACAGCAAGAACATACAGAACACTGATACTTAATCACGACAAAAGCCTATCTTGGAAGCTAGAAGACTTGTATAAGTTTAACACTTTCTATTGCTTACCAGTAGGTTACCTACAGGAAAGATGAGAAACAAGCACAGATGGGTAACATGCATGCAACAATATCATACCGGCTTGCGTGTGTCAGCCTTAGATTTTGGAATACTGGCCAAGGCTATTGGCGCCCCCATGGTGCCTTTTTTAGGCAAATCTCAAAGGTGATTCCCACCTCCGTAAACAGCACAATAGCGAAATCATTGAGGGTCATGTTACTCAGTGCCAGGGATTGTAATCACAACATGCACGCACTCACAGCACTCCTCCATATCGACAACGTCGACATCTGTGCAGTAACTGAGACCTCTTTTAAGGCTCCTAAGAGCACACCAGCACTACCGGACTACAACTCATACCACATATTTCAGCCACAGAACATGGACTGACACAGACATGGAGGGGGTTTACCCATATTCATTAGGGATACCTACACCTCCAGGTTAGTGGGGCAGCATGATACCTCTGAGATCATCCATGTTTAGCTAACATCAGCCACAACTGCAGTGCAAACTGTGGCTTGCTACAGATCACCCTCCATGACCCAGGACCACCACTCCTCCTACCTGGAGACAGTGGAAAACATGACAGTTCTACCGAATACGTTGGTATTGGTCGATGTCAACTACCCTACCATTAACTGGGAAACTTACTCGAGTACTCACTTCCAGGCCCAGCGCTTCCTGGAATTTATCACCTCATATGCCCTGTGTCAGATGGTAAACTCCCTAATAAGAGATGGAAACATACTAGAAGTGGTAATCACCAACATGGGCAACAGGTGCACCACAGCAGAGGTAAACCGGTCACTGGTTAGATCTGACCATGGACTATTTACTGATGATTTCCACACCCAACCATCTCCCCCACCCAAGGAAACTACAGTAAATACCTTTTCTACAGCTAAATTCACACTACTAAAGACAGAGGTGGGAGGTTTCACAGCCCCCACGCTAAAGGAACATGCTGTAGTAAGCTAAACCTTGCCACAACAATAACTAGAAGATGCTGGAGGGACAGATTCCTGTCACAGAAACTCCCCATGCTTTGAAACTACATCCCTAAATACATTATACAGACCCCCTCACTAACACTCCTCAATAGAAACCTTGAAGAGTGGATGGGGAACAGTAGATACACCCCAGGGATCTCGCCATTGGCTCTGTTCCACAGAGAGACTGTTAATTAAACAATGGGGTAGCAAAACTGACACATTTTAGCTAGGCTTATGAATGCCCTCAGGCAGTTAGCCAAGTACCTACCTATGAACCTATGAATCTATACATACAGTATCAGCACATGCTGATAGCTTAATTTACTGTTCAGGTGTTGACTTACCTTGTGCCAATAGCGGTTGTGTGTGCAATAGTTGAGGGCTGCCTATGTTGGATGCACACAGTAGACTGCTTATACATGACAATTTAGAGGTAGTCTCGTGTGTGTGCCATCCATTTTTACTGTGTGTGCAGGTGGTGAAAGGTGTCAGTCTCTAGGTGCCTACACTGTCAGTGTGTGTGCTATATGTTCCCTCCTTGCCAAGGCATGGGCATACTGGGCACGCCTCCATCTGCCTACTGGGGGTGGCTCAGGGTGTTCATGGTCTGAGTACCTCTGTACCTGTGGGGCCCTTGGCAATGGTGGTGGGCTGTGAAGACCTTCACCACTCTGTCCCTGCTGCAGCTGTTTCCCCAGGATCATATTGTGTAGCATGGCACATACTATGAAGATGTGGGCACACTTGCCTGGAAAGTCCTGCAAGGCTCCACCAGATATGTCCAAGCAACAGAACTGTGATTTTAGCATCCCAAACACACGCTCTATGATGATTCTGGTTTGTGCGTGTGCCTCATCATGGCATTCTTGCATGGGTGTGTGTGCATTTCTGACGGGAATCACCATCCACGGTTCCAGTGCATAGCCAGCATCCCCCATCAAGTGGCCATATGGGATGCCCCCCCTGGCAAATGCCTATCTGTGAGGCATGCCAGATGTGGGAGTGGTGATAGCTTTCAGGGCTGCCAGCACACACATCCATGATAATGCCCTGGGCATTGCACACTACCTAGCAGTTGATGAAGGGGTATCCCTTGCAGTTTATGTAGTGCCTACCCTGCTCACTGGGTGGTGACTTGATGTGTATGTGCGTGCAGTCTATTGCACCCAGTACCTTCGGGTATTCTGCCACACAGTGGAAGAGATGCATATTGCTGGCCAACTTCTCCAGCGTTCGGGGGAAGTATATGTGCTCATTGGCATGTGGTAACATGATATCCAAGAATTGGTGAAGTATCCTGGATGCTGATGCCTGTGAGATCCCCATGATATCCCCAGTTGGCCTTTGAAAGGTACCTGTAGTTAGTATTCTCAGGCTTACACAAACCTTCGTATCCACTGGAATGGGTTTTTATCAAAACCCCCCACCAAAAAATTTTTTGTTTGTTTTAAAAAAGGTTTTTTTTTTGCCCCCCCAAAGGAATCGGGGAAAAAAAATTTAAAAGGGAAAAAGCCTTCATTGGGGAAAAAAAGGGTCCAAAAAAACCGGGCCAAATCAATGACCAAGGACAAACCTTTGGTAACCGAATGTGGGGAAGACACAATGGGTCTAAAAGGTGGATTTTTTACACATTTATGAATTTTGGGTATCCCAAAAATGACCCCAATTCTGGGTTCTTCTACTACACAGAATTCGTACATCTCAAAACTAATGTCACCAGACATGAGGGCTTCATACAAATGAGAATGTATTAAACGTTGACTACGATGTATGTCAAAAAGGGTGACTTCATCGTATTCATCCCTATTACTTAAAATATCAAACATTCTTGTTTTATAAGTCTCTTGTTCCATAAGGACTATGTTTCCCCCGTTGTCACTCTTCATAAACCTAATTCTGTTAGCTAATTTAAAACTTATTTAGTTATGGCATGGTGAGAGCATGAATTTATTCCATTCTTGACTAGCAAATATAATATTTCTTTTTATTCTCGTTTTGTGGACGACTTAATTTTTATTATTGAAGGTGACATTTTAACCATTGAAGCTTTCTTATTAGAAATCAATTCTTTTTCTAATTATTTGAAGTTTGTGATTGGTCATGCAGGGTTATGTGTCAATTTTTTGGACATCTCCCTTTGGTGGGACGTAGATGATGGGAGATTCCACAGTCGCATTCACCGGAAAAAAACGTTTAATAATGGGTATTTGCATTTCCGTAGTGGACATCCAAAACATATTACCAATATCCCCAGGGGGCAATTCATTAGAGCTTGCCGCATGACCTCTAGGGAGGTAGATTTATTTCAGGAATTTGAATTTATTACTTCTTTGTTTTTAGATAGAGGATATGGAAGACCCCTATTAACACAGATTGTTGCTGACATTCATCATAAACGTAAAGCTCATTATCCACCCTTATTAAATATGACATCCAATACCACTATTAATCAAATTAGTGGTGCAAACAGCAAAGAAACTAAGGGGGATTTGATTTGTTCCCTCAAAATGAATTCTGATTGCCAGCGTATACAGAGTTTGTTGGAAAAAAACTGGAGGGTTATTAAAGGTAACTCGGACATGTTTGACATTTTAGGAAATAAACCAATTTTTGTTCAAAAGAACAATTTTAATTTAAAAAGGGTTTTGGAACATCACAATAGTGGAGACATTGGGAACATAAGTAATAAAAAGGGCATGCATTGTTGCTATCAATGCAACATGTGCAGATATATTTCGTTGGGTCCTTACATTTCTGTTGTTTCAGCTGACAGGACCTTTACGGTACCGGGTTTTGTCAACTGTTGCACCCAAGGGGTCATTTACATAGCTTTATGTTCCACATGTCCGGCGTTTTACGTCGGAATGACCACCAGACATTTAAAAACCCGTATAAGGGAACACCTTTACAGTATTAAGAACAGAGATGAAACTAATGCTCTATTCAAACATTCTATTGCCTGTCTTTCTTTTAAGAAGTTTTTGTTTTCTGTCCTTGAGGTTTGCAAGAAAGACATGAGGGACGGCGATTTTAAAAATTATTTGCAACAAAGGGAGACAGATTGGCAAATTAGATTAAAATCCGACCTTCCTCCTGGTCTAAACGAAGCTATAAATGTAAAATGTTTTCTAAAACATCGTAAACTTCATGTAAATAAAGACAGAGACATTGTTTCTTTTCACTTTACTTAAACATTAGGTAAAGCTGTTTAAATAGAGTCTATTAATGTGTTTAATTGATTGATTGAACCTTTGATTGGTTTTTTAAGTATTTATAGAACTTGTGACTGTTTTGTATCATTCTGATGAAGTCTGCTGACGAAAGCGGATAATAAATTTTAATACGCTATTTCTTGGACATTCCTTTTGTATTGTTGCTTCCACCTTGGACATTTTGTGGATTTTAAGACTTTCTATTGCTTGCCAGTAGGTTACCTACAGGAAAGATGAGAAACAAGCACAGATGGGTAACATGCATGCAACAATATCATACCGGCTTGCGTGTGTCAGCCTTAGATTTTGGAATACTGGCCAAGGCTATTGGCGCCCCCATGGTGCCTTTTTTAGGCAAATCTCAAAGGTGATTCCCACCTCCGTAAACAGCACAATAGCAAAATCATTGAGGGTCATGTTACTCAGTGCCAGGGATTGTAATCACAACATGCACACACTCACAGCACTCCTCCGTATCGACAACGTTGACATCTGTGCAGTAACTGAGACCTGTTTTAAGGTTCCTAAGAGCACACCAGCACTACCGGACTACAACTCATACCACATATTTCGGCCACAGAACATGGACTGACACAGACATGGAGGGGGTTTACCCATATTCATTAGGGATACCTACACCTCCAGGTTAGTGGGGCAGCATGATACCTCTGAGATCATCCATGTGCAGCTAACATCAGCCACAACTACAGTGCAAACTGTGGCCTGCTACAGATCACCCTCCATGACCCAGGACCACCACTCCTTCTACCTGGAGACAGTGGAAAACATGACAGTTCTACCGAATACGTTGGTATTGATCGATGTCAACTACCCTACCATTAACTGGGAAACTTACTCGAGTACTCACTTCCAGACCCAGCGTTTCCTGGAATTTATCACCTCATATGCCCTGTGTCAGATGTTAAACACCCTAATGAGAGATGGAAACATACTAGAAGTGGTAATCACCAACATGGGCGACAGGTGTACCACAGCAGAGGTAAACCGGTCACTGGTTAGATCTGACCATGGACTATTTACTGATGATTTCCACACTCAACCATCTCCCCCACCCAAGGAAACTACAGTGAATACCTTTTCTACAGCTAAATTCACACTACTAAAGACAGAGGTGGGAGGTTTCACAGCCCCCATGCTAAGGGAAAACACTGCTCAAGATACAGAAAGATTTACAAATGCACTCTATAAGCACCTACAAGGATGTATGGATCATGCCATCCCTGGTAAACCAAGACTCGCTCCTCCTAGACAAGGACACCAGTCTGGTGGACCCCTGCAATAAACAGGCTATACAACAGTAGGACAGTAGTCCAGAAAAACAGCAAAACCCAAGAAGGGCAGACATCCATGACCATTAGTAAAAAACATAGGTCCCTCATGAAATCATCCAAGGCTAACATCAACAGGAAAATAGGCAGGGATTTGAAAGATAACCACAAAGTGATAAAACACAGATTTGCACTGTGCCGGTGCAATATAGCACAAAATATACTGACCCTACTGATATCGCCAACATCCTTGCAGATACATTCAGTGCAAACTTCACCCCCTCAAGAGCCCACAACAATACCCGGAAAGTACAGTATCCTAGACATCAGAGACACACAGGTCGAAATGGCCCTCTCAGATGGCAAAACACACCATCAATGGAGGCAGATGGTGTCCCAGACTGCATCTTGCAAACACTACAAGACAAACTAACCCCCACCTAATTAAGCTTTTCAACCTCAGCCTCTACACAGGCTATATGCCCATACAATAGCGCATAGCAACGGTTATTCCACTCCACCAAGGTGGAAACACAACTGACCATGGTAACTACCATCCCATAAGCCTGACTAGCCTGGTCTGCAAAGCTATGGAGTGCATCCTCGTGGCATTCATTGACAAAGACATTGGTAACCTCCAAAGACTTGACCCAACTCAGGTCAGCTTGGTCGAGTGTAGATCATGCCTACTGAACCGGTTTGACATCTTACAGACAGTTACCAAGACATTAGATGTGGGGAGAGGTGGTTCACACATACTACCTGGACCTCAACAAGGCTTTTGACACCATTCCCCACTCAGGTATTATTGATAACCTCACCTGCCTGTACATAAACCCATATATCACAGGATGGGTTGACAACAGGCTTGCACACAGAACCCACATGGTAAGACTAGTAGCCTCCAGGTCCAACTCTTAACCAGTTACAACTGATGTCCCACAGGACTCAGACCTGGGACCCCT
This sequence comes from Protopterus annectens, assembly GCF_019279795.1. Taxonomy (NCBI): domain Eukaryota; kingdom Metazoa; phylum Chordata; order Ceratodontiformes; family Protopteridae; genus Protopterus; species Protopterus annectens. The sequence goes on along the minus strand of NC_056728.1, from coordinate 1,776,718,109 downwards.
ACTGTTTGGCATATACTTCTCAGAGGTACAGGCAAACACAGGTGAACTACGGCAGACCATGTTTGGCAATAACTGCAAACTGGGAGCCATAATTGACAGTCCAGCTGACACAGATATCCTTCAAGGGGCCTCACAGAGACCAATACAGGGTTTCAAAGTCATGGACTCCAGCTAAGTGCCACAAACTGCATGGTCATTCCATTTTGGAAAAACTAAACACCCACATATTAACACATAAGTGGCAGCCACTTTAATACAGACAAGGTAATAGGGTATCTGGGGACTAAGGTAGATAGTGATCTCTCCTTTGACAATCATATCTCCAAAGTAGTTGGGACATCCTTCTATATAGGCCATCTGATTACTAAAGGGTTTGCATCTAGACATACTGAGGTTATAGTGCCCCTTTGCTCATCACTCATCAGTCCCATCATAGACTATAATAACCCATTTGAGATGTACATCAGAAGACGTCCGACAGCTGGAAGGTCCACAAACATACCTCGCCAAGAGGATTACTGGCCTCAAACATATGTCCTATGCAGCCAGACTGAATAAACTCTTGCTTTACTCAGTGGCATCTCGTTTACTCAGAGATGATCTCTGCTGGCCAACAAAGCCACGTCCAACTCAGGCTTGATGGATATGCTCCACCTATGGGAATCCATGTCACAGTCAGCCACACGCTGTAGTAAGCTAAACCTTGCCACAACAATAACTAGAAGATGCTGGAGGGACAGATTCCTGTCACAGAAACTCCCCATGCTTTGGAACTACATCCCTAAATACATTATACAGAGCCCCACACTAACACTCCTCAAAAGAAACCTTGAAGAGTGGATGGGGAACAGTAGATACACCCCAGGGATCTCGCCATTGGCTCTGCTCCACAGACAGACTGTTAATTAAGCAATGGGGTAGCAAAAGCTGACACATTTTAGCTAGGCTTATGAATGTCCTCAGGCAGTTAGCAAAGTACCTACCTATGAACCTATGAATCTATACATACAGTATCAGCACATGCTGATAGCTTAATTTACTGTTCAGGTGTTGACTTACCTTGTGCCAATAGCGGTTGTGTGTGCAATAGTTGAGGGCTGCCTATGTTGGATGCACACAGTAGACTGCTTATACATGACAATTTAGAGGTAGTCTCGTGTGTGTGCCATCCATTTTTACTGTGTGTGCAGGTGGTGAAAAGTGTCAGTCTCTAGGTGCCTACACTGTCAGTGTGTGTGTGCTATACATTCCCTCCTTGCCAAGGCATGGGCATACTGGGCATGCCTCCATCTGCCTACTGGGGCTGGCTCAGGGTGTTCATGGTCTGAGTACCTCTGTACCTGTGGGGCCCTTGGCAATGGTGGTGGGCTGTGAAGACCTTCACCACTCTGTCCCTGCTGCAGCTGTTTCCCCAGGATCATATTGTGTACCATGGGACATACTATGAAGATGTGGGCACACTTGCCTGGAAAGTCCTGCAAGGCTCCACCAGATATGTCCAAGCAACAGAACTGTGATGTTAGCATCCCAAACACACGCTCTATGATGATTCTGGTTTGTGCATGTGCCTCATCATGGCGTTCTTGCATGGGTGTGTGTGCATTTCTGACGGGAATCACCATCCACGGTTCCAGTGCATAGCCAGCATCCCCCATCAAGTGGCCATATGGGATGCCCCCCCTGGCAAATGCCTATCTGTGAGGCATGCCAGATGTGGGAGTGGTGATAGCTTTCAGGGCTGCCAGCACACACATCCATGATAATGCCCTGGGCATTGCACGCTACCTGGCAGTTGATGAAGGGGTATCCCTTGCAGTTTATGTAGTGCCTACCCTGCTCACTGGGTGGTGACTTGATGTGTATGTGCGTGCAGTCTATTGCACCCAGTACCTTCGGATATTCTGCCACACAGTGATGCATATTGCTGGCCAACTTCTCCTGCGTTCGGGGGAAGTATATGTGCTCATTGGCATGTGGTAACATGACATCCAAGAATTGGTGAAGTATCCTGGATGCTGATGCCTGTGAGATCTCCATGATATCCCCAGTTGGCCTTTGAAAGGTACCTGTAGTTAGTATTCTCAGGCTTACACAAACCTTCGTATCCACTGGAATGGGTTCCCCTCTGTTTGTTCTGGCTCTGAGGCATGGCCGGCACAGCTCTACAAGTTGCTGTAGGGTGTCCCTGTCCACCGTGTAATGCTCTACTATCTACAGATGATGTATCACCTGGTAGGTTAGCCTGGGTCTGAACACTCTTCTCCTCCTCTGGTGCCTGGGGTGGTTGTAAGCATCATCCTCCACACCACCTACAGTCTCCAACACATGCTGGTGGGTCAAAGCTATGGCAACCCCTAACATGTACATATTAAAAGTTCTCCATTTGTATACACCAATGATGCAGAGTGTATGGGAATACACAAGTGTGTGTGAGGTGCATACACACTTTATACTATTGTGCTATGTATACTGCTGATGTCATTGGGTGTGTATGAGCAATTCCAGCTGCAGGGTATCTTAATTATGGGTTTTACAGTGAGTACTGCAAGTGTGGGGCCTTTAGTGGGGAGTTATGCTTGCCTGCCTTAATTAATCTGTTGCCATTTAATTCACTTTTATACTAGGATCCCCTCCCATTATCGGCATGCCTCCACCTGCCTTCTTTCTTGTTTTGTACTTTCCCTACCCAGTCATGTGTTTGTTCTGCTGTGACACTTTACTGTTTTCTTTGCAGTACAGACCCCCCTTTTCTGTTCTGCAGGTAGCTGCTTGCAGCCTTGTTAGCTGTTGTCAATGGCCCACTGTTGGTTCCTAGGTGTTAATTAGTCATTTGTACTCCAATTTCCCTGCTGCAGCATTTCCTTATTTTTTTCCTATATCCTTCCTGTTTCAGCACCGGTGTACGTCTCGCAAACCCATTTACTGAGTTTAAGCGCGTTTTAATCTCCATTCACATGCATACTCAGTTACATTGTGTGCTCTCAGCTAAGCAAAGCTATAGCCAGTTGAACACACCCCTTTCCTGCAGCTTTGCTTAGCTACGGGACACCGGATTAGCAATGCTCCAATCTGCTTACAGCAAAGGTGACACACCCCTCTCTTGATGTAATTTCTATCTCAAGGGCACACCTCAGTGTTATAATGCTACGGTGTGAGGTGCATCCTTACACCAGTGGGGAATCTGTGATTCACTATTACTCCTCTCATTTGCATGGCATTGCCTACTAATTCCTAGCTACCTCGCAAAACACTGTCACAGCCCCTTAGCAACCCTTGCACTATGGCGTGGTGTAACATGCCTGCCATTGACTATTATGGGAAAATCATGATATGAGTTACATTGCAATTTATTCTATATTTTTCTATTTTCCTTGCGATCCGGTTTGCTCGCCGCTGCCCTGCGCTTAAACTTCGCGATAGTGCGAAAAATGAAATTAAATGTTCTTCTTATATTTTGTACATTTTTTTATGCCAGTGGCGATATATTTAGCCATTGGCATATATTAACAATATAATACATGTGTTTGGCTGGCTGTCATGGCTTCGCTTTTATGTTTGCAAAAATGTAAACCATTTTTTACGGTTTACATTTCTGCATGCTTACATTACACCTGCACCACTGGATCGCTAAATGCCTTCATTTGCATGCTACACTGCTGCAAATGGGGTAATTAGCATACAGGGGCTGGGAGCTGTGCAGGCATAGCATGAGCAGGTAGTGCACGTGGAAACAGCTCGTACCTGGATCACTTGCCAGACATACTTTGGTGTTGGAGTGCCAACGCTACGCCTGCACATGGCGCAAGCTTCATGAATCCTGGGGGATAACTGAAAAAACATGAAAGGGTAGGGTGTCTAAAATTGTTTGCCTTTGTAGCATTGCAGAGATGATATTATCCATATATTTTTTAACTTGTTACTCATATATTCATAAAAAGCAAGTTAAAGATACAGTGCCTTGATAGGAGACAGAAGAAGCTTAGTGTTTGTAAGGTAGGGTCTATATTATATACTCAAATGTTTAGCTTGTCGAACACCTAAACGTCGACAGCTAAACAGCGAAAGCTTACAACCGCGAGCAGCCACTTTTGCAAATTTTTTCAAAGGGAAAAAATTTGCTTGCCCGTCAAACACTAAAACAAACTTTGAAACCCTAATTAACTGGGGGGCTCTGCCCCCCACATCTCCTATGTGAGGGGTCTGTGCCCCCCTCACCCCCCTAACTAAATATACCAACTCCAAGATTGCTCTCCATTAGGGAAAAGGGCAAATTCCTGATAATGGCCAAGCAAATTTTTTTCTTGAAAAAAATTGCAGAAGTGGTCATTCCCAGTTGTAAGCTTTTGCTGTTTAGCTGTTGACACTTAGGTGTTCGACAAGCTAGATCTTCACTGTTCTAATATAGACCTGAAAGGTATTAAAACATCTAATATTTTCATATTTATATTAATATAACCAAAACCAAGGGTTACTCAAAAATGTAGCATTTATGTGTAGAGCTATTTAAGTCAATTTTTTTTTTATTTTTATATATGTTCAGAGAACGTGGCTTGTTATCCATTTCAAGTACATGCATTTGCAGTTCATTAAACTAGAGCTACTGTTTCCAATCATAAGCGTGGGTCTTGACACCTCAAAAATGAAATACACATGAACCAAGATAAAATGAGTTTTGAAACTTACTGTTGCAATTGCAAAGTGTTTTTGAAGTGTTTTTATATACACACACTAACACTGAGATTCCTATACCTCCGAGTAAGGGGAGTACTCTGAGATACCACAGTTTTACACTAGCATTTTCCCCCCAAGTTTTCACTTTAATTTCCAATATTCTTATCAGAGATCTGTTGCTACAGTGCTCTTATTGCTGTTTTATGCTACCATCCTCTTAATAACTATACCACCCCATAAATAAGTTTGTAAAACTTCAGTGACTCCACCACTGGGTGCTTCCACATGACTTTTACTATGCTCAGCTTATTGCTAGAAAATATTTGAAACCTATGTACACACACCTATATTTAGTTTTAATTTCTTACAAAGACATAAGTAGCACTCTAGTGAACTCCTCCTTCCCTTTATTACCAGACATATTTTGTGATCAGCTGATCATTTGTTGTGAAATGTCTCCATTTCAGATAAGTGAGGCCAGAACCGGATCCAGCACTGTCTGTGGCCTGTGTTGTTTGTCGGAGGGGGGCCACTTTGCTTATAAAAAAATTAAAAAAAAAACTTCAGTAAAAAAATAAATAAATCTGTAAAACAAACCTCAGAAACCCTAACTCACAGAAATGTCTTCATGGGAGATTTTGATCTTGGCAGCAGACAGAAAGCTCCAGAAACAATAGTATATGTCTATGTGAGAGATCTGATTTGAGCACATCAGAGAAACTCTGTGAGCATTCATTTATAACAACATGCATGGGAAATTGCAGCATTTCCTCAAAACATAATGAATTTGTTCCCACACAGTGAGTGCATAAGCAATTGTATTTACAGTGAGTGTGTGTGTGTGTGTGTGTGTGTGTGTGTGTGTGTGTGTGTGTGTATGTGTGTGTGTGTGTCTATAATGCCCTAGGTAGGGGTAGTGTCTAATTAAGTGATTTTGCTCAGAGCCAAACCCTGAACCTTAATTATTGATAAGCAAGTGCCTTAAACCATCATATCAACTACCAGGTCTCCTTAAATTCTCAGGTGCTGCATTCCTGAGTGTGTCATCCTTTGGATGAGATGCCTAGTAACTATAAGCTGGTTGTTGGTTTGCTGGCCATTCCTTATTGCATATCGCCAGCACGGCATTTTTTTAAATGTAACATAGGCAATTTATTCTTCAAGTGCAGCAGACACTAAATTTGTAGATGAATTACTGAAATCTAAAGTTGCTTGCCAAAAGCAAACTCTGCATTAGTAATAGTTATCTTTGATGAGGAATTATTTAGCTGGTGTTTACTTCTGCAGAGATTGTTCATGTTGACTGGTAGATTATAATTACAGCAGTTTGAGTGGCCTCTTATGGTTGAAATGTTCTAAAATGGTTAGTTTTGTCATTATTAGTCCATATATTGTGTTTCACTGCTTACTAAAAAACATACAAAACTACAAATTTAAAACACACTGTAATAAGTATTGCTTTATTAAACAAGGAATATAACTTAATACAATCAGGAAGGTGAATTAAAGAATAAATGCATTTATGCACATTCCTAAAAATATGTGCAGGGGCCCATCGTTTAAAACCAGTCCAAAGGTACACTTAATCTGTCATTGGTCAGATGCATTTTCAATGAATGTGGGTTTTAATACAGTTTTAATGAATGTGAGTTTCAAGGACAGAGATATTTACTGTTGTTCATGCTAAGTCTGTTTTCGTTGCAGACTGTATTGTTTTGTTAAGCAAATGGCAACTGATGTTTGTGCTATAAAATTTGAATTAAATTTTTAAATTAAATCCAAATATCTTTAATCACTGTAGAAGTAAAGAAAATAGTATGTACACTGAGATATAAGGACAGTGTTTATGGTGAACGGGGATAGTCAGGGGGCACTGAATGGCTGCGGGGGGAGGGGAGTTGTGGCAGGAGGGGCCTGATCCATTACCCTGCCCATTTGACCATGATCTAGCTCTGAGTAAGTCAGGACCTTTAATATAATCCCTTCCCTTTGCAGCAGACTGCCTGAATAGCTTTGAATATCAATAACTTCCACCATCTTTCAAATGTGAACTTTCAACCCTCTCCCTAAATCATTGTGCAGATCTTAAAAGAAGCAGAAAACAAAAAGACACTGAATACTGTGCTGTAGCGTCTTAGTGTCTTTGTCTTACTGGAGCAACATGACATTTATTTCTTTATTTTTTTCCTTAAAAGTTCCACCACATTTATTTCCTTCTACAGGCCATTGCTACTCTGTATGATGCTTTCGGCCAACTATATGCCCTTTTATATATCTGCAGAATCTATGTGTTTAAAAATGCTGACTGAGGATGATTTATTTTCACTGCCATCCACAAACGTTTGATAAGTCTATACCAAAGAGAAGCCTGCAGCTTTCTTTAATTTCTGAGGCACCTAGTTATTATATTCTGAAACCACAACACAGACTGCATTACACAAAACAAACAGCTACCCTACTTGTTGCCAGGCAGATAAATTATATTGCATCCTCACCATAACATCTAACAATGGTACCATAATTTCCCCAGAACATTCTACTAAACTACTAGGAGTAATCATCGACAACAACCTTAACTTTGATGCTCACGTCAACGAAACTATTAAAACGGTTAATAAGAAACTAGGCTCTTTATACAAGATTAAACAATTCCTAACCCCATCTGCTAGGACTGTGATTGCCCATACATATTTGCTATCAACCCTTCTTTTTGCCTCACACATCTTCACAAACCTTAGCAAATCAGACCTCAATAAACTTATTAACTTCTGCAATAATATTGCCAGATTTGCCACAGGATAAGCTTATAGAACCCATCACTATCAAAACCTTAAATCGCTAGAGTGGCTAGAACTATCCTACCAACTTCAATATAACCAACTAATAGTTGTTCACAGAGTTCTTTACCAACCAGACATCACACCCATACTGAAAAATATTATCACCCCCTACAGCAACCTAAAAGCACTCTGCTCCTCCAACAGAACGCTAGTACAAACTGTTAAATCCAACAATTCAGCTGGTGACTCACTATTTTTCAACTTTGTTGGTAAAACCTGGAACTTACTTCCTGCAGAACTTACTACAGTTCTTTCCTTAACCCAATTCAAAATATCTCTTAAAAAATACCTAAAAATGCATTGGCTTTGTCCCTGTACAGACCCTAACTAACCCCCACTCAAATATCAACTATAAATGAAAACCTTATTACAGGAAGAAACTTTCATTGTATTACTCTGAATCTGTAACTGTTTAGAAAACCGAGTATATGTCTCTTACCTACTAGAAAGTACTAAAGTAATCACTATAAATGTATGTGATCTCCCTTATCAATTAGTAATGTCCAACTTTTTCCTAAAAATTAATAATCTCCATCTATTTCCTGTGTGTACTCTAGAAAATCTTGAACATATGTGAATATGCTGCTGAACAAATGTCCATTTTGTAATAATTCAATGTATGTATAGATGTTATGTATGTCTGGAGCTTTTCTTGCCAGGCCTCTGCTGAAAATGGACCTATATCCAGTCGGACTTTCCCGGTTAACACATGTAAAATAAAATAAAAATAAATGATGCTCTCACCAGAAGGGAGGAGTAAAAAAGGGTTGTTAGCCAGGGTGATTTTACAGTTACGGTACTGCTGGAGGAAGCATCAAACTACAAGTCAGATATGTAGAGCTCCAGGCTGCTGAAGTGGCCTGGATAAGATAGCAAACTCATTCAGCAAGATAATACAAAAAAAAAAAATAATCAGACAAAATTCATTTGCTTACCACTCCCACGTCTCTTAATCTGTATCTGATATAATGGACGTGCACAAAATAAAATGAGTAAAGAATGATGCTGATCACGGCTGCAACTGAACTGACAATATTGAAGGCCATGCTGGTATTAACCTAGAAGTAAAAAAGACAACACTATATGACTATTTAAGTCAAATGTCATTCAAGTATTTTTAAGTACCACTGGCTCCAGGGCTATTTCACAACTCATTAGTGGCATTCCTTAATACTTATGCTCATGGCCCACTTTCTGTAATTGAACAATTATAATCACCCACAATGACATGAGGAAGCCCACATTTGGATTTACATGACTGACACACAAGACCAACATACTGATTCAGCTTGATGATGAGGCCACATGATTAGCAATATTTCATTTAAAATGTAAATAGAATAAGTCTGATTCATTGTCAATGGCAGATGATACCAAGAAAGAAAAAAATAAGGCAACTATTATCAAGCACAACAGTACGAACCTATGAACCTATGAATCAAATGAAGGGTCAACATACATTTATTTATTTATTTTATTTTACATTTGTTCACCAGGTAGAGTCCTGATGGGAAAGTAGCCCGTTTTCAGTGGAGACCCAGGGAGAAAAGCTCCATAACAATAGTACAAAAAGATTACAAACTTTTTAAAAAGATTTACAAATAATATACAAAAATGTTTAACAGTTGCCAACAATCACAATTTACAAAAAGGGAATGTAAAAACAGAAAACATTACATTTCCTAAGCCTTGCTGCAGAAAGTTATATGAAACTCATTAGATATATAATAAAATAAACCATTGTGGCATTTTCATTTGGAAGAAGTAAGAAAAGGAGAAGATAACAGAAAATAAATATTTGATTGACGGCATGAGAAACTAATCAGGAGTATTACAGGAGCATAGCCGTTGGTGAGTAAAGTATTCCTTTAGGAGCTGTTTGAAACTATGACTATCTGTTTTATAGGATATTCTGGGGTAATAATTCCACTGTTTGGCTATTTTGAAGGAGAAGAGAGAGAGCCACCAAAGTAATTATGGGACTTAAGTATAAGATTACCAGATGATCTAAGGGTCCTGGGGTTGCACTAGGTTGGAGAGTGCAGGGCAGTTTTCAGGTTTGTGGATAATAGAGTGGGCAGTGGTGAGCTGATTAAGCAATAACAGATTGGGAATTTCAAGACAGTGTAGTTTTTGAAAAGCAAGGCAATGATGGGTCCTGTTGGGTATATTAGCAGCAAATTATGTTATTTTGTTACAGCAGGAATCAAGTAGATGTAAATCAGACATGCACAGGTTAGTGAAAAGTTGAGAACATTTGAGGAGAGTAGATAGAATATGGGATCTGGCTGTGGCTAGTCTGGCATTTTGAGTAAGGTAAGGTTTGGCCCTATATAGAGCACCAAGTTTGATGTGAACTTTCTTAATTGTGTGTTATAATGTCAGTAAACCATTATTAGTTCAAAAAAGTTAAGCTAGCTAAACTTCTACACAGCTAACACTGTAAATACTAAATAATAGGCACCCTGTGTTAAGCAGTCATTAGAATAACCATGTTACTTAATGGGAAGCACAGCAGTGCAGTGGTCAACATTACTGACTTGTAGTACTTGAATCTCCTGGTCATTTCTCAGCTGGGATTTCTCCTCTGCTAATTTTGCATATCCTCATTGTGTCTTGGTGTACTTTTGCTGAACACCTTTGCTTACTTTCCCATCCCAAATACATGCAGTAGGCGAAAAACAATCCTCCAATAATTGTCCGTGCAAGCACAATGCGGTGAATGAATATGCATATACACTCAATGAGGGACTGGCACATCCTTCAAAATTAGATTCTCTACCTTGTACACACTGAGTGATGGGCTAGCTTCCAGATCCCCCACAACACTGAACTGGATGAGATAGGTAACTGGAAAATGAATGGGTGAATAAATATAACCTGACTAGTTTTATCACTTAAATATCATATTGTCCTATTATCTTATCAAACCTAGGTATCCAACCTATTCTTTATAAACTCCTAAACAGAAACTTATCATTTAAGCCTTAACATATGACATCTTGTGAAATTCTTTAAAGCAGTGTGCACTGTGAACATCTTTCAGTCTTTTAATACAATTTGAAGTTTATGGAGTCAGTCATCATTGATAGCTCCCTTATAAACACAATCCAAGATTATAACTCACTAAGTTACAACTCTTTAACAACTTATCTTCTCAGCACCAAGTAAGAAGCCTACTGTGGAACATATTGAGGGAGAAGCCTCTAAGAAGATAATGCTTTCTCTGCTGAGTATACATTTCTTCCACTGTTTGCCAATCTTGCTTTATTATTTCCATCATCTTGTTATGGCTTTCTTGGCTGTTATCATCACAATTAGAAGTAGTACTTAATTTGGAGCCCCGCTTTGCTGTCCATACCTCTTAACCTAGAAACATCAAAAAATCTGGACAAAGGCCAATGAAAAGTAGATATAACTGTTCAAAAAAATCAGGGTGCTAATTAACATAAAATATGCATGCATAATGATTTAACACCACCCACCCCACTGGAATTGTGGGATACCAACATGAAGATTGAACTCACACACTAAATAATAACAAATAACAGCAAACATTTGAATTTCAGACTTCATATCCCTCTTCTAGCAACTATCTGAGTTTACAGGAGTACTAATATTTAAAATATGTCCCTATTTTTGGGGCTTTGTCCCACCATTATTTTTGGTTTTGTCCAGATTTCTTGATCTGAGAGATTGAGATGTATAAGCAATAGTATTCAATCCATTTTCTGAGAAAAGCAATTTACACAATTAATTGGATGCCAAGCTGTTCTCAAAAGAGACGGACTTACAAAAGCAAAACCACAGAATGGCATATTTTCATTTACCCCTCCTTTAAAATGATAACATTATCTTATAATAACCATTGCAAAAATAATTAATACTAATCATTAAACTATATGGGCATAGCTCTCGGTCTTCCATCTTCAAAGTGTAGCAGTGGCATGCAATGTAGGGCAAATGGACCATAGTGGTGCATTTGTTTACAACTTCAGCTAGGACGCTCACTGCATGGTTAAAATGTATAATTTCATACATACAGAAAGCTCTTATGGTGAATTAAATGATTCTGTATTATTTGCCATGGATATAACTGTTAAATATGCATGACAGACACTTTAATTGTAGAGCATGAAATCTTTAAGACCCGCAAATGAGGACAGTTTCACATAGGAATGACATGCAGTTGCAAGATACATATGTGACGTGTATGTAGGCTAAAGAAAATGTAGGGATACCTGTTCTCATTGGTCATCAAAAACATTACAATGGCACAAAACTTCTGACTGGGAATAAGGACTGTGTAATTACTTTATTTTATAAAGCCAACATTCAAGGACAGCTCAGTAGGTTAACTAACAACGTGAAAAAAACTACAGTGTAATAAGGTCAAACTCAAACAAAGTCAAGATTAAAGTTAACAGAATTAACTGAAAAAAAAGTAAGCAGACTCTTGACATTCAAACAAAAGGTGCAGGTAGGAACCGTTATTTGAATAAAGGTATATTTTTAGACCAAAATTGCATGAAGCCACTAAAAGCTCTACTTTGCACAGTGCAGCTGTAAGTTGCAAATCCATGGTGAACACAGCAAATGGGCACGTAATTAGTGCATTCACACCACATACTTTCACAGCTCTCAGTAATGCTCAACAGTAAAATTTTTTAAATAAATCATCCATAACTCTATTGCAACGTGCAAACATTTCAAAACCTAAACATGAGCCATTTTTGTAAGTTGCAAATCCGAAGTGAACGTGTAAAATGGCCAGGTAATTAGTGCATTCACACCTCATACTTTCACAGCTTTCAGTAACACAACACTTTTTAAATAAATCATCCATAACTCTGCTGCAACGTGCAAACATTTCAAAACCTAAACATGAGCTGTTCCTGTAAGTTGCAAATCCATGATGAACATGGAAAATGGGTACGTAATTAGTACATTAATGCCTCATACTTTCACAGGTTTCAGTAATGCTTAATATGTTTTAAATAAATCACCCATAACTCTGTTGCAACATGCAAACATTTCAAAACCTAAACATGAACCGTTTCTAAGCAGTCAGAAAACTGCACTGCACGCATGCTTATGTTCTACCCAATTTATGCACCTCTCCTCTCTGCTACCTAAAACAAACCACAGAGGTGGTGGCAAATATACTCACTGGATGTGACAAGTTTCTTGTTCAGGTCATCATGACCCCAAAATCAACTGTGTGCCCAAATGATGTATACAAACCTTATACCAATGTCAATTGAGGGAAAAAGGCAAAATTCCGGCAGCAGCTCAGCTAGTAAGCAAAGTGTTGAAGGATGCCAAATCTGAACAGTCCAAGCAAAGAAATGACATTACTGGTCACCAACTAGCTGATATACAACTAGTAGCAACAATGTCATAACCACAATGTGAAACTCCCTCACGACAGCCCCAGTCTCTGACTCTGACAGGAATTCAGGAAGCTGATGTCAAGTCACATGCCCCCGCACATTTATGATTTTGCGGATATACTGGCGATGCGTGATGATATCAGCCTAACTTAAAATTATAACAAAAAAAAATGGGAATTGAAGGGGCCACTTGGAAACTCATGGCACTCTATTATTTTGCCCTCAAAACCAGTACACACCAAGGAATTTGGTACAGTTGAGAGGTCTGTTGCTGTCATACCTCTCAACTGTGCAGAGTTTCACAAAATGTCCAGATTTGTGCCTCATAATTTTGGTCTGTTTTTCATAAAATTGTAGTTTTCAGGCAAATTAGTGGCAAGTCATTAAAGTCTGAAGTTAGAAAATAATGACAGACATTCGAGTTTCAAACTTCATACCCTCCAGAAGCAAAACCTGTTATTCTATCAACTTTCTAAGTTTGTAAGAGCAATATTTAAAAATTGTCCCTATTTTTGACCCTTTGTCCCACTTTTATTTATGCCATGTCCTGATTTCTTGCCTTAACAGGTTGAGAGGTATGTTTGCTGTCCATCCTCGTTTTAACAAAAAATATCCTGGGAATAGCTTGAAAGAATCTTTACATTTAAGTTTTTTCAATGTCCTTCTGTAAGATACTTAACCCTGAATATGGCATAAGAAAGGGGTCCCATGTTCCCTTGTTCTATCCTGCTCTTAAAATCTCAATTATCATTGACAGTGGAGTACATATCCTCCTATATTCAGAGTTAAGAAGGTTCTGTGAAGGCACTTCTTAACCAAAACTATCCATAGTAGTGATAATGTATAAAAAGCTTGTCCTTTTAACACTGAAGACTTCCTTATTCAGAGATGACCATCCTATCTCTTGCAGAAAATAGTTCCCATATATCAGGTTTCAGGCACTGCACTGTCAGAGGACAGCAGAATCACAAAATTCAGTGCTGCCATAAAGAATTAACCCTGAATGTACCTAATTTGGGTAAAGTATCAAAAGAAGAAAATCCTGTAGGCCTTGGACAAATCCCTAATTTTGTTAGTCAAGTAATGCTTGGTCTGCCTAAACAAGAAGCAGTCTTGGCTTGACAACTTATAGTTACAATGAGTCATTACAAAAGTCGGGTTTAGGTGCCTAGGCAGTAATATATTTCCCTGTGGTACATTTGGTTGGGGACACATGGCTGAAGTGACATCCAGATGCAAAGAAATATAGCTGTTGTGAATTCCGTGTGGACAAAGAGAAGCACACACTGTCATGCCAACAGATTTAATAAGCAAGTGGGGCAGAAGAAGTAATGAGTATTGTGCTCAGAGTACAGTACATGCTTATGTAACTACAACATGTAGAAGTGTGTGATAGCATGGAAGAAATCCTGCATCCTACCGTAGACACATTTATGCTCTGTTACACATTTGGGGTACAGTTCCCTAGACACTGTGAAGGGGGTAGTGGTCCACCTACACCAATTATAAAGGCACTGCCCATTATGCACTGCATTTTTAGTGCCACTGACATGCCCATTGGCCAGCCTACTGCTGATGCCTGCCATGCTGCCTGCTGTCTCATGTTACATTGGAGGTCATGGATATTATCTTCCCCCTTGTGCATTTGGTTGTTGAAGTTGCGAGCAGGGCACTGCATTCTTCTCTTTGTCAAAAGGGAATCCCCCAACAGTCATATTTCTCTGCAGCTGAATGCCATTTCAGCCATGTATCCCCAACCAGATGAGCCACAGGAAACTGTCACACTGCCTAGGCACCTGAACCCACAAATGTTACCACACCATCCTTACCAAGAAACTGGGCCCATATTCATAGACCTTAGTCTTACCAACTTCTGAAAAATAGGATGCTGGCTACCAGGTGCAAATGCTATCACACTGTTACACAATGCCAGTGTCAAAGGCCTTTGGCTAATAAAGTTCACAGATGATTGCAAACTCTGAACAGTCACTGACTTCCCTCAAGATGAGAACACCCTTCAGGAATGTCCAAAACAGACAAACTCTTGGTGCCAAAGTTGTAGATCAGAGTGTGTGCTGTACCTTTAAGAAGCTTTCCAGTCAGTGGGCGCATGCATATATGTACTGAGCACGTGCAGGCAGCAGTGCCATTTTGAGTGAGCAGTAAGCATGTATGAGTGAAGTAGTCAGTCAGTTTGTTAATTCATTTAAGTTTATGTTTTCAATTCTCCATCCTGATGTGTTTGTGTGTAATAAATTACTTAAATGAACACCCAAGTCTCTTCATCTTATTGAGATGCACAAGATGAGTGACATGGTATCCTTGTGCTATTATAGTAGATGATATTCTAGTTGGAGGCTATGGTGAAGTCGAACATGATAAAAACCTCAGGAAAGTTCTGGAACAAGCTCGTGAAGTGAATCTTAAGCTGAATCCTCAGAAATGTAAATTCTGGCTAAGAGAAATTACTTATGTTGGTCATTTATTTACTAGTTCAGGCTTACAACCAGATCCTTCCAAGCAAACAGCAATTCTTGAGATGCCAGCTCCAGACAATGTCCGATCTTTACAACACTTTCTGGGCATGGTCAACTATTTGGGCAAGTTTATCCCAGATATCAGTGAACTTTCAGCACCACTAAAAGAGCTGACATGCAAAAATGTAACTTGGTCCTATTTGGAATAACACCAGAGAGCATTTGAAGTCCTGAAACAGAACATTGCCAGTCCATCAACTTTAAGATCCTATGATGTTTACAAACCAGTAACTCTTTCCTGTGGCATTTCTAAGTTTGGTCTTGGTGCAGTCATTCTGCAAGAGGATAGACCAATAGTCTGTGCATTGAGAACTCTTATCCAAACCAAGACGCAGTATGCACAAATTGAAAAAGAACCCTTGGCAATTGTGTTTGCATGTTCGAAGTCCCATGATTATATTTATGGCCTATCCAAGTAGAAATTGATCAGCAACCTCTAGTTACTATTTTGAAGATGCCAGTGCATACAGCTCCTGCAAGATTACAATGTATGATGCTCAAATTGCAAAAGTACAATTTCAAAATGGTCTGTACAAAAAAAAAAACTTCTTTATCTTGCTGATACTTTATCCAGATCATCCAGAAATACCACAGAACAGCATGACAATGAGAACCTTGATTTTTAAGTCATGGAAGTGAGAACTTTTTCTTCCATATGACTTGATGAGCTTAGAAGTCACACAGCTTCAGATACAAATCTTCAAACGCTCAACCACTTTATCCGTCAAGGATGGCCGTCAAAGCAATCTTGTTTATCACTAGACATGCAGCAGTAGTTTCCTTACAGAGATGAGATTTTGATGGAAGATGGTATCATCATGAAAGGTTCTAAAGTGATAGTTCCAACATCCTTGCAACAAGAGTATATAAAGATCTGGCATTGTTGCCATCCAGTAACTGATTCTACCAAATGAAGTGTGAGACGACTAGTATTTTGGCCTTCTATGTCAAGACATATCAAGAAAGTACTCTCATCTTGTTCTATTTGTAATAGTACTAAAACACACTTGCAAAAAGAACCACTTCAGTTAAGCCAGATTCCTGAACTACCTTGGTCAACAGTAGCTACAGATATCTTCAAGTGGAATGGTCAACATTATTTGGTATTAGTAGACTCTTATTCAAATTGGGTCAAGATTAATCTACCTCCTAACCTAACATTCAGAACTATCATTACTAAGTTGAAGAGAAATTTTTCTGTCCATGGTAGTCCGTACAAAGTTATTTCTGATAATGCTGTACAGTTTACAAGTCAGCAGTTCAAAAGATTTGCTAAAACATGGGACTTTGTCCACACTACTAGTAGCCCTAAATAACCACAATGAAACAGCTTGGCTGAACACGCAATACAAAGTGCAAAACAGCTATTAGAGAAATCTAAATGTGACAATACCAATGTTTTTCTCAGTTTGCGTAATCTCAGAAACATTCCTCACGATAACTTATTTGGTTCACCTGCTCAGAGACTGATGTCAGGATAAACTAGAAACATATTAACAATCAATAAGAATTTGTTGATTCCTGGTGCTAAAAACAACAAAGCAGTAAAAACCCAACTTCTAAAAAAGCGTTTGTCCCAGAAGTCCTATTATGACAAGATCAGCAAACCTCTTAATCCATTAAAAGAAGGCGAGATAGTGAAGATGCAAACAGCAAAAAGTTTTGATTGGATTGCTCAAGTGAAAAGTTGATGTGAAAAAATGAGATCCTATATTGTGGAATCACAGGGAATGGAATTTAGATAGAATTGGAAGCATCTTCTACCAGTGTCCAAGCCAATGTTGTAGCATCTTACCTGTGACACAGACTCTAATTCTCAGAGTGCCTTGTTCAATGTTCCTGCTCAAGGAAATATCTCGGCATCTATTCCTGTTACTGATGTTGTCCCTGACATCCCAGGAAATGTGCATTCACCAGTGACTGTCCATGTTGCTAAAACCAAAGTTGATTACTATGTTATGAGGTCAGGTCGTATCTCAAGACCTAGTCTCGGATACACGGCAACCCCCGTCATGATTGTTTTATTTGTGTTTATACCTGTATAATTTGCATGCCTATTTTATTATCATTTTTCATTGCATGACAGAATAGTCTAAGAGGGAGGATGTAGATCAGAGTGTGTGCTGTATCTTTAAGAAGCTTTCCAGTCAGTGGGCATGTGCATATAAGTACAGAGCATGTGCAGGCAGTAATGCCATTTTGAGTGAGCAGCTAGAATGTAAGCATGTATTAGTGAAGTAGTTTGTTAGTTCATTTAAGTTTATGTTTCCAGTCCTCCATCCTGATGGGCTTGTATGTGATAAATTACTTAAATGAACACCAAAGACTCTTTGTCTTATTGAGATGTACAAGATGAACGACAAAAGCCATGCTTTAAAACTCAAAACCAAGAAATGTCAACACCAAAGACAGTTCCACCACTGAAAAAAAAATTACAGGGAAAAAGATCATGAGGCATATCTAGAGGCTTTTAAGCTCTCTGCCCAACAACAGGGATATTGTCAGTATGACCCAGCTAGAATTTTCCTAGCTCAGCCTATTTGGAGAAACTTTAAACAACTTCATGGGTGTGAAAGGGATTGACATTCACAGCTATGATAAAGTAAGTAAGGCTTTGTTAGCCCAACTGGTGTTACCTATGAGACACAAAAGTTTCATAGCTGAACATTTTCTCCATACAGAATGGTAAGATTTTAATTATGTGATATAAAATGTGCAATTAATCTGTGACTAGATTGTCAGGATCAATATGAATCCATCCGTCCATCCTCAACCAGTTTTTCCCATTTTGCACATGGGGTCAGGGTATCACTTCAACATGCTGAAAATAAAATTGGAGAAATCTTATTAAATTATCAACTTAAAAGGACCTTGACAGTCCTTTTATGAAAGTGCGTGTTTCAAACTGACCCAAAGGATATTGAAAATTGTGTTACACTATAAGAGAGCAATTATATATTTTTTATTGTTTTGTATTTTTATGTTTAAAACTGAACAATACTGACCACTGGTAAAGTGTATGTCAAATTCTGGTAAGGGCTATTTACCTGTGATCAAGTAACAGATGGGATCAGTTCCCTTCATCCAGAGAAAGTCTTAGTCCCAACTCATTTTTGCCCTTTTACATACTATATACAAGTTAGACCTAACTACAATCAACAGGCTTGGTCTTAAGTGAAATGGAGTCCTAGATAATGACTCCATGGGACCCCCCTGTTGCATACCATTCCCATCCACTCAACACCCGCCAGTTCCCTCTTGTATATATATAAAAAAAAAATAAAAAAAAACTCTACCTGGATAGGGTGGGTGGGTGGCTGGAGGGGAGAGCAGTGCTACATAGCCCAGAGATAGAGGACCACAGTTGTTTTTTCTAGGTATTATTACATTAAAAAAATGGATTCACTAGAGAATCTCGAGATACCGAAATCTAGGCTTTCAGTATCTCGAGACGAAAACAGCGAATTCCGGAAATGTCGGCAGTTCAAAAGCTTGCTGTTTGCAAAGGCGAAACTGCCACAGACAGGCTGCTATGGTTAGCTACAACCCTGACATTCGCTGCAAGCAAGCGGGTAACAACAGCCTTGACATCCACTGCAACCATGGGTGACAACCCTGCTATTGCTCTTGGGATGATCGGCACAGCATACTCCACAATCAAGTCACAAAAGGGACACCCTGCACTACTGTTGGATGGGTATGTGTTGAATCGGGAGAAAGTAAACAAGGAGAAAACATACTGATGCTGCAAATGGAAATGTGCCCAGAAGTGTAAAGGTAGGGCTATCATGGAATGTGTGCCTGAGGGGGAACTGCTGCTCATAACAGTAGGGCATAACCATAGTGGGGACCACTCCGAGATTTAACAGTATCATATGTGTGCAATGTTAAAGGTGAAATCTGAGTTATCCTGCAACATGCCATGCATAATCATAGATTATGCCCTGGCATGCACATCCAGCAATATAGTGCCCAACCTACCAAATCGGAGGGCACTGCTGCAGCAGGTGGGGAGGGTGAGAAGGAAGCAGGCTAAATGTACAGGAGTCTGTGTTAGTACATTGCAGGAGATTAATGTAGCTGACTTCCCCACAAAGTCCGGTCCATTTGTTAGTAATAGGATGTGTGATAGAGCTACAGGCACAGTGGTAGTGGTGTTCACAAAAGTACAGAACCTGATAGATCTTAGTACAACCACTATATGGCTAATGGATGGCACGTTCTTCCATAAAGGGGTCATATGTCGCCAACTGTACAGTATACACGGCCTGGTTAAGTATGGCGGCTTCAATCTATACCATTACTCTTCTGTTTAATGAGCAAAAAGTCCCTTAAGGCCTAAAACTATATGTGGCACTGTGTGTTGGAATTGCTGGCAGAACATAGCTGGGACAATCAGTTGAAGTATGTGTTAACGGACTTTGAGGTAGCAGCCATCAGCAGCATCAAAGGGAACCTACAAGGTGTGAAGTCCAAAGGGTGTCTCTTCCACTTTGGCCAGAATATCTGATGTAAAGTATGGCAGCTAAGGCTAGCACATAGGTATAATACTGACATGGCATTCCAGTTGGCTGTTAAGTCACTTGTCGCCCTAGCATTCCTACCAGAAGAGGAGGTGATACCACCATTCAACCAGTCGAGGGACTCATTTCTGTGTGAGGGGAAGGACCTCCTACACTCGAGTGTTGGCTGGATTACTGGGACTGTGGATGTTTGGCTTATGGTGTTTAGTGCAGTTTCAGACCATACTTGTTGTAAATAAAGCCACTTGTCATGGTTTCGACATTCTGATGTCGGTGCTTATATTTCCGGTGTTTCTGGATGTTTGCATGGTTGTTTATGGTTGTTTGTTGGGTATTGGTGACTCACCCTTTTAAGTGTTGGTTATTTGGGGGATCGGGTGTTACTGTCTTGCCCTTTTAAGTGTTGGTTATTCGACACTCTGCATTTTCCATTTTCGGCATTGTGGTTTTTCGCTGTTTTCATCTCGAGTTACCGAAATTCGAGATTTAAGCGATTTCACCTGGATACAATCACAGGCTTCTTCAGAACATTTTGAAAAAGCAGCATTGTGCTTAAATAACCCCTCGTGAAGTCATGTGACCCCCACATCCTTAATTCCATAGCTTCGTTTTTGTATTTACTGTTATAACAAATGTTTTTAAAGGGAGGGGGGGTGGTTGTTTAAGGATTGAAAGTTTGTAAGTAATTAATTTTTATTTGAACGAAGCTATGGAATTAAGGATGTGGGGGTCACATGACTTCACGAGGTGTTATTTAAAAACAATGCTGCTTTTTCAGAATGTTCTGAAGAAGCCTGGGATTGTATCCAGGTGAAAGCGCTTAACTTATTTGTTGTGACTCTGTTCAGAGGGTTGTTGTTGTGACATCCGTTTTTCATTTTGGAATATATTTTGTGCATTCACCATATTTAGTTTCTTGGAATTTACAATATTATTTGGATATTACAAGACATTGTTTATTGGTCACCCTGCTGTGTCGTTCCGGTTTGGTTTTGTTGTTTTTACTATTTCGTTGTGGTTCTGAGTTGATTATGGCCGACGTGCAGGGGGCCGACAATTTGGAAGAAATTCCCTCTGTGTTCAGAGACAGTGACCAAAATGACAACAACGATGATTCTCCGGTCACTAGGAGTGAATTTAACAAAGTTTTGGCTTTGTTAACCAAACTTACTAACCGGTTAGTGAATGGTGAATCGGAGACCGGGTCAGGTCTCCCTGGCAACCAACAACAGTATTTGGAGAATGTAAACAGGCGTAATGAAAATGCGCCAAACCCAGTGGTGGGGACGGAAGAAAACAGACTGGTCTTGTCTAATAAGGCAGAGAACATTGTGAATTCTTCGAGGGGAAACAATAATATTAACAATGGATTAGGGTGTACAGGGGAGAACAATGGACTAAATGGACACCTTTTGAATGCAAACAATTATATTGATTTGAATTTTGAGACCTGGACCACTAGGAGATTTAATTTTACCGAAGGTATGAACTATAATAATGCCAACAATTTTGATGATTATTTTAGAGTATTTAGTGATAAGTTGTATGCTTTTAGGGTTAACCAGCTTGAAATTGATTATTTAAAACAATGTGTTTATGTGAATCGTGTGCCTAAGGGGTTACGTTTTTTAAGTACCCCAATAATGTGAAACCAGATAGTACGCTACATCAGCAATTGTGTGAAGTATTTAACAAAGCAGGTATTGAAGTTATGACTCTTATGATTAAAGATTACAAAAACAACGAAGGGAATCTTTTAAAAGAATTAAACCAATTAAACCAGATGTTTACCAGTGATAAAATGGTTGGGAAAGAAAAGGTTAGATATGAGAATGTGTTTAGGGAAGTGGACCACCATTGTAACAAAATTATTGATAGGAAAATTAGAAAATTAGAGAGAGATTTGGTTGAATACCGTGAAGGTAGAGCTTACTCACTACCTAAGTTTAGACAAGAGGTTAATTTCCAGGACAATGTATTTCAAGGGAATGGGGATGAAAACCCTCAGGTAAATCATACGAACAATTCGTCCAATAAACAACAGGTCTTGCGTAGGAGCGAGAGAATAGCTGAAAAAGACAGAAATGCTTCCACCCAGGATTTTTACCATCAGAGGGGGGGGAGAGGTGTAGAGGGAACAGTTTTCAGGGGAGGAACTGGAACATTGGACTGAATTAGGTACGGGTCTTGTGTTTGCAATTGACCAAGGTTTAGATTTTGGTGAAAACGCAATGTCACCCACACAACAGGTGGTTTGTAAGAAAGATAATTTTACTATTTTTTATTTTACTGAAATACCTATTACGGACCAGTATTTTAGACTATTTACTAAAGGTTTTCAGTTTGTACCCTTGCATTCTGGAACAATTGCCAACACCATTATTGAATTAAAACTGTTTCTGAGGCAATTAAATTTGAATATATTGTTCAAAGGTCAAAGTCAATGTAAAATGGACTTTGCATGGAGGAGTACCATCAACCCCCCTATCCATCCTTCCTTAAAAATTTTTGAAGAGTTAGTGGAGAAAGAAATCAGGCTTCTCAAGCAGAGAGAGAAGAAAAATGAGAATAATTTCTCTAAAGAAGATTTGGAAGTTTTGAATTCCCTTAACGCACACAGATGTAGAGTTATGAAACCGGATAAAGGGGGGGGGGGGTGTAGTTTTGATGTACAACAGTGATTATGAGATTTGTATGTACAATATATTACAGGACAACGACCAGTATGAATCGGTCTCACTTAATGAGATTAATATAGCCTACGCTAAAATAAAATATAATTTATACGATCATTTGTTACAGGGCATCATTAATGAAAGATTGTACAATTTTTTGAAAGTAGATAAACCAAAAATACCCACAATTTTTGGTATTCCAAAGACGCACAAAGGTATAGAAAATATGAAATTTAGACCTATAGTAGCAGGGGTTGGTGGTATTACAGAGCCATTAGCTATATTTGTGGATACCATGGTGAAGGAATTTGTACGTTCAATACAGCACATTTGCAAGGACTCATGGGAATTTTTGAAAAGGATTGACAGAAATTTGTTCGACAAAGAACTATTAATGGTCACCATTGATGTTATTGAACTTTTTCCAAGTATTCCTCATTTAGAAGGAATGGAGTGGTTTTCCAACATTCTGGTCAGTGAATCAGGTTTAGACAATAAATCTATTAATTTGGTGATCAAATTCATTGAAATAGTCCTCAGAAACAATTTTTTAATACTTTAATGGCGAATACTATCACCAAAAGAAGGGTGTGGCTATGGGGGCATCTTGTGCCCCCTTGTATGCTAATTGTGTACTATATTATTGGGAAAAGAGATTTATTCTTGAAACGGTCTGGAAAGAACATATAGTGCAGTACACTAGATTTTTGGACATCATTTGTTTGTTATGGAAGGGGACCAGGGATGAATTAGACAATTTTTTTGTTTACATTAATAACACAACAGATTTTTTTAGATTTATTATTAATGTTGGAGAGGAAAGGTTCGATTATTTGGACATTACTTTATACAAAGACCTGACTAACAAGTGTTTTCAGTCCAAAATATTTCGTAAAAAAGACCTTTTCTAATATGTACTTGCACTTTGATAGTGGGCATCCCTTTTACCAAAAAAAGGGGATTGTGAAGGGGCAGATAATAAGGACCTCTAGAATGACAAGCAGTTTTGATGAATTTATGAATGAAGTGTTCTTTATTAAAAATCTATTTTTGGAAAGAAGGTATCCGGGGGAACTTATTGATCAACTGGTTGAAGAAGTAGTTAAGAACAGGGAAAGTAAATATTATCCACTTATTGGGAAAGGTGAAACTACCACTGAGTCAGTTGGTTCAGATTTGGACTATAAAACTGGAGCATTCGTCCACACTTTTACTGAATCATCAAGTGAGACTGAAACAATTATTAAAAAATTTTGGCATGTATTACGAGTAAATGATGAGATATCAGAATACATACCTGTTCAACCTAGGTTCATCAGGAAGAGAGATTTGAACCTCAAGGACTACTTGGAGAGAGGTAATAAAGAACAGGTATGTAATAATAATAAAAAGAAGAAGGGTACCTTTAGTTGTGGGTCTTGTCACCAATGTTCTTTTATGTTTAACAAGACTACTTTATTTACTCCTTCTAGAAAATTTCATATAACACCTTCACAGTATTTTAATTGTAAATCCAATAGGGTGGTTTATTTAGGAATGTGTACCACATGTTCCAGTTTTTATATAAGGAAAACGGATAGGCATTTGAATAGAAGAGTCTATGAACACTTTTATGGTGTTAAAAAAAGAAAAGAGACCAATGCCTTTTTTAAACATTCCCTTTTATGTCCTAACATGGTTCTCAAATTTTTTCATATTGGAGCAAGTTGATGTTGATCCTAGGGGTGGAAGTTGTGAGATTAAACTAGAATATAGGGAGTTGCTATGGCAACTGAAGTTGGACGCAGGCAAGACCCCAGGGATAAACGACAACATTAGTATTAGCAGCGTACTTAAATTAAGGTCTGCTAGGTTATAAGAAATAGCGTAACCCTTTGTTTTTAATTTGTAACATTTTGTTTTTTAAAATTAGTTTTTTTTTTAATTTGGTTTTCTTAAAGTTGGGTTATGATTACCCGTCGGATTAAGGTTGGTGTATAAAAATTATAAAAAATTTTAACTGAGTTTTGAGAGGTTACATAAGTAACAAAGTTATTAAACACAATTTTTATATATTTTTTTAACATAATATAATTGTGTGGTTTCCAGGTCTCATATATTATAACTATATTTTAATAATATTTACAACACTGTACAACAATTTATAATGATTTATTATATTTTAACAATATTTTAAATTTTTTACTATATGAACTAGACCAATTTAGAAGTTTGTATTTACTGTTATAATAAATGTTTTTTTAAAGGGAGAAGGGTGGTTGTTTAAGGATTGAAAGTTTGTAAGTAATTAATTTTTATTTGAACGAAGCTATGGAATTAAGGATGTGGGGGTCACATGACTTCACGAGGGGTTATTTAAGCACAATGCTGCTTTTTCAAAATGTTCCGAAGAAGACTGGGATTGTATCCAGGTGAAAGCGCTTAACTTATTTGTTGTGACTCTATTGAGGGTTGTTGTTGTGACATCCGTTTTTCATTTTGGAATAAATTTTGTGCATTCACCATATTTTGTTTCTTGGAATTTACAATATTATTTGGATATTACAAGACATTGTTTATTGGTCACCCTGCTGTGTCGTTCCGGTTTGGTTTTGTCGTTTTTACTATTTCATTGTGGTTCTGAGATATATATATATATATATATATATATATATATATAAAGCAGTGGTTGTTATCTTTGGTGGATGGTTTAGGTCGTTTCTTTACTGAGGAGCTCAGTCTGAATTTCCCTTAGCCGAAGTTGTGAATGGTTTTTGTGGACTCTGGGTGAGGTAGAGTGAAGGCTGTGTTAACCATGGGAAAAGGGGAGTAATATCAGAGCAGCAACATGGTACATAAAACAGATAAGTAAGCTGTTTCATCAGTGTATGCTTAAAAAAAAGTGTTTTCTTTATGTATATGGAGTGGGTATCCCATGACAACAGTTTGAGACCTGGTAAGGTATTATGTGGTCTGTGTATATTCTGCCTTGTATTCGAAACTGATTTATGGCCTTGTTTTGATGATGTCCTTTTTTCCAGATGGTGGTTGCCATGGTTCAGGGATTTGTTAGTTTGCCTTTTTCGTGAAAGGATAGGATGGACAAATACCACGGTGTTGTTTCAGACTGAACTTGGCCTGTAGAATCATTTGGTTGTTTGCTTGAATTTAAATACTGTACAGCTACAATGTGTGGAGACAAATGCAGGTTTGTTTGCTGCAGCTTGTGTCCTGGGTGACTGTGAAAAATAGGTGTAAGTGCAGAGTGTATGATTCAAGCTGTAAGTCAGAAATGCTGACAAGTTACAAGGGAATATTACCATTCTTTGTTGATAATCAAGAGTTGCTGTGACTGTTTGCGTGTGTGTTTTTGCATCACACTTCCCATGCTGTCTCAATTTTGCATTGCCACTGAGACTGGAACTAGCACTCTTGTAGGGTTTCAAGTGTTTCACAAGACTGATGTTTCTAAATTAGTAACTCTTTCTGATATACTATATATAAGACTGTTTGGAGAGACCGTGATGTTGTGGAAGAAGACTTGGCAAATGGACATTTTTATGAATGAATTACAAGTGCTATGTATTGTATAGTAATGTTGCCTTTGCCATGAAGCAGGTTGAGACTGTTTTGAGTTCAGATTTCTGGGAAAATGCTGACAGTGTTTCTTTGGATGCAGAGGTTCACAGCATCTTCCATAGGCTTTGAGTCACTTGTTACCTTGGTGTTGGTGGTGTGGGCTGGCGCATTCCTCTCGGTCGGCTGAGCTGCCAAAGATGGGGTTTCATGAGCTGTGAGGTGCTTGTGACTAACGGTTGTTTGCGAGCATGCAAGGTGTGGGGCTAACCATTATGGGGGTGGAGGGATGGTTTAGAAGCCCAGGTGAGCAATTCATTCTAGGGCAAGGCAAGTAAGGAAATATAAAGGAATAAATAATTAATGACAGATAGGAGGTTGAAGGAGAGTTATATTGGTGAGAGGCCGATTTTGCAGGAAGTCCAAGTGGCGGTGCTACATGTGGGCACATCATGTGCTCTGTCCCAAACTCTGTGCTTCCATGAGTGCCCCAGTGCCTGGAGTATTGAATAATGAACCACTATTTAAGGGTCAATCACAGCTTTAAAATTAGAACATAGGCTGAGCACTAACAACAGCATGAACTGTTAGCAGGAGGAAAGCTTTTTCAGTGATAGGAATTCAGTTGGGGAATTTAAGTGATTTCGCAGTAGTACAATCACATGGCAGGTGGGCTACCCAAACAGAGTCTATCATGAAGTGTGGCATTGTAGTGCTTGTGCAGACTGATGAGGGCATTAGTTAAAATGTTTCATTAGGTGTCAGTGAAGGGAATGGGCATAGATGGGCAAACTACTGAACAAATTGTTGGGGGAAATGTTTCATAGTGAACGCAGGCTGGGTGGGATGGCTGCCTGTCTGGTATTTCATTTATCAAGTGGGACTTCATAGAGTGGCACAGAGAGGTCTGCCAGCACATGGTATGAATTTAGAAGAGCTTATGGGTAATTTTGGCATCCTCATAGATGAGGACGGAAACATTTAAGCCGCTCCTTGCTCAGGGAATGTCCAGTTTTTGGCCTCATAATTTTGGTCCATTTTTCATACATTGGGGGTTCTGAAAAATAGATTGAAGTTAGAAAATATTGACAGGTATTTGAGTTCAGACTTCATATCCTTCAAGAAATTCATGTAATCTCAAACCTGTTATTCTGTAAACTTTCATAGTGGCTCCGAGAGGTTAAATGCAGGTACAGGCAGGCTGCTAGAATCTGTCAGTGCGCAGTATGGTAAGGGTGGAGTTCCAGTCAGAATGAGTTGTTTCTGCACACTAATTAGTTGGAAAGGATGGATGGTATTTAAATAATACTAAAGGTTAATTTGGCAGGTATTGTTAAAATGAAGATCTATGCGGGATTTTAAGTTGTTTCTGTTGCGGTGCATCATTTTAAGGATTTAACAAGATATTATAACCAATTGGAATATTGGGATGTTGGTTACTTGTAACAAGTGTACTGTATTTTCAGTTTTAAGAGGTCTAAGCTCCTCATGGTTTCACATTGAAATAGTCTGACCCAGATTTAATTTTAAGGCCTTAACTGATATCCATGGTAAATAGTAAGTGAGCTTTCCAGTTGAATTTGTTTTGCAAGTTATCAGTAAGTTTTCATCATCCTGGCAACTTAGAAGATTGCTTGAAATAGTAAATGGGAGGAGGGGAGTAGGGAGGAGGAAGGCTTAGGTTGTAGCATGTGGTGAACTCGGGGAATGTGAGGAAGGGACGACTGAGAAGATAGTATAGCTGCTGATCCATAGGGGTATAGGTGAGGTAGATAGGCTTGGGGGGAAGGTCTGGGGCTTGGAGACTGATTGTTTTTCCCTCTATTTCGGTGGATTTACATTTGTCATTTCTTTGCAGATGGTAGTCATGACAGGTGGTGGATGATGCTGTGATAGGTGGTTTGACCTCTGGAATGCTACACAGTCAAAGTCACAGATGGTGGAAGAGCAGAGTCAGTCAGTGATTTGAAGGAAGGGGGTCTCATCAGGTGATGGATGTGGCTGCAAAGGCTGCTTGGCCACTGAGGTGGTATGCAGTGCGGTCACAGGTAATGATACATTTTAAGTGCTCATTTACATAAGTCAGAGTTGTGTGGTATGGGAGTATGGTGGGGACAGGTGATGATGACGTAGGTCTGGAGTACATTGAAGTCGGTGTTTAGGTTTAGTTATGGAAAGTTTGGTGTTGTCCATAGGTGAGGTGGTCGGACTTTGGGATCTGGTTGAGTGATTAGCTAAGCAAGCACTGGGGTGGGAGAGAGACTTTTAAACTTTCACTTACCATTTTTAATTAAAGGGAAGGTTTGGAATGGAGGAATATTAGGGGTATGTTTGGGGATAATTTGAATTAATTGATGTGGAAGGGGCTCAACGTCTAATGGAATTGGAAATTGCAAACAGTAAAGCCTTGGGAGGCTTAGTGTTCTTGTGGTAAAGACAGGAAACAACTGGGTGTTAAGCTTCATTAGGTGTTAGGTTTCATTTATTACATGGAGGTTTGGTTGAAGGATACCACCTTGGCCTTGCAGATCTTGGTAAATTTAAGGGGGTGCGGCAGGGGTATGTTTGTGGGTGGTGTGTAGGTTTTAGCATGTTTGTTTGAAGTGTGCAGGTATGTATTCAGCTGTGCAGGTGGCACATGGAAAGGCATGGTGGATAATTTGAGTTTACAGCAGCCTGAGCTGAGTAGGTTAATTTTGATGTTTCTTGGTAATGCATGGGTATTGAGTCAGCTGCTGATGCCATTTCATGATTCAGCAGTTGTGCATGAATTAATGGAGAGTTTGAAGAGATGGTGGAAGTTTTGGTGGAGTAGGTATGGTGGGCAGGTAGGTTATTGGATTTGTTTGATATTTTTCCCTTTGGGCTGCCAAGAGATGGTACATTATATGGATGACTTTTTAAGAGTAGGTGTGGGATTTGAGGGAACATTGTAGGTATGCATGGGGTTTGGGGGATATGTGAGGAACTGGGTGTTCCTATTGACTAGGCAGAAGTTAGTAGGCTTAAGCAGAGACATTGCTTTGGGGGTTATAATGGACACAGGCCATGATTGGTTTTCTTTACCATATGTAAAGGTAACAGGTTGAAAGAAGAGCTTCAATGGGGAAATACAGGGACAAGGTGGGGATTACAGATGTCACTGAGTTTTGAGTTCCTGAAGTTTGCATGTCAGATAGTTTCCTTGTGTCATTTCTTTAGTGGGTCTGTGGCCTTTGTTGAATGGGGCGTTACATCAGTGGAGGAGGGCTGATAAGTTGTTGCATACTGTTGCAGCATTAGGGTGTCTTTCTGGAGCAGTTTAACGGTATGGCCTTTTGGCATATGGATTGGGTTGTTCATGGCGATTTGCATTTGATGACAAATGTAACTGGAGATATTGGGATGGTGGTGCAAACTGGGAGGAGTGATTGGTTTGTGGCTCGTTGGGTAGCAAGAAGGAAGGATGATTGGAGGAGAGATGTTCAATATTTCGAGTTTGTTTAAGTTTGGTTGACATCATAGGTTAAGCAAGTAAACTGTGTGGGAAGGGTTAATTTCACTGGATTAATATGGCACTGGTATGTACTGCTGT
The DNA here is from genome assembly GCF_019279795.1 of Protopterus annectens. Classification (NCBI taxonomy): domain Eukaryota; kingdom Metazoa; phylum Chordata; order Ceratodontiformes; family Protopteridae; genus Protopterus; species Protopterus annectens. Next base: position 1,776,688,341 of record NC_056728.1, on the reverse strand, counting down.
TGCTGCTAGCTGAGGTATATTGGGGTGGGTAGAAAGTTAGATGCTTGGTACAGGAGTCTAGGGCAGTTTTAAAAGGAAGACATATGATAGGGTAGTGCTACGTTTATTACATTTGTGTTGCAGCTGCCGGGGAGAAAGGAGTTTGGTGGGAAGGATTGTTGGGATATTTGGTGCAGGCTTGGGAACAAGGTAACAGAGATCAGTTGGTCAAAGTGAATTTACCCCCGATTAGTATAGTTGCACTGGTGTCAGGGTTATGTGACTTTACTAAATCTTGGACAGTGATTCCTATGTTTGAAGGGTTGGGGTAGGTTTGATAATGTGAAGATGGACAGGCGTGGGCTATGGATTGATAAGTTTTGTTATGAGGGTTGTTGTTGATAAACTGAAAGTCATCGGGCTATAGTCTGTGGGGTATTTGCTTTATGGATGTATTGAGGTCATTAAAAGGGGTGTTTATTGGTCAGCTAATGTTATGTTGGGTATCAGATGTTTTGGCTGGATTTGGGTTAGGTGCAGTGGCTGGATTTGGGTTGGGTGCAGTGGCTGGATTACTATTAAAATGATCTTTTAGTAAAGGCAGTCTCATTTTGGTCATTATTATATCCTTTGGGCAGCAAAGGATACTGCAGTTAGACAGGATGGCATGCAATTGGTACTGCTTTGTTTCGGGTGGCATTGAGCTTTTTAGAGTTCTGGTGGTACATTTATGAAGCTACCACTGGTAGTCAGGATAAGTGAGGATATGTTTAAATTACAGAGGTTATACAAGGGTATGGGTATTACTTGGGATTTTGGGCTGGATCATCGCTTTAATTTCAGCTGCTTAGGCAATATGATAGGGCACTCTGATGTTGATGACAGGGATACAGTTTGGTTCAGAGGGGATGGAGTACACCAAATGATTTTGGCTTTTACCTTTTTAACATATGGTTAGGTTGTTTTAGAGGGTCTTTTGAAAGTTTTGGAATGAAGGAGGGGGAACAGCCTGGTCAGGCTGGTTGGCAGAGAAGATGGGCAGGATTTTCCCTCTTCTGTTTCCCCTCTGGTATTGGATGTTAATTTAATGAGTTGGGTAATAAAATCAGTGATTGGATGCTGCTTGATAAGTAAACGTAAGAGAGTAGAGGTAAGAACATTGCTTATTTGGTCAGGGTGAGTGAGGTCATGCTGCCCTTGTAAAAGGGAGTTGGAAATGAAAGTGGGTGGTTGGACACTGCTTTAAGTAAAATAAGTGAACGAAGAGAAGGACGCTGCTTATTTGGTCAGGGTGAGTGAGGTCACACTGCCTTAGTTAATCGTTATATGGATGTTCATGCTACAATTAATAAATTAAATTTTGGTCGATAACATTATGTTTATGGAAGTTTAATAAAGGTCATCAAATGTCATTTGATGTGATGTATTTATTGAAGTTACCAGGACAAATGAGGTTTGGTAACAAACCAATTTGTCCAGGGACATCTTCAGATGGGTCAGGTAGAATTAGTAGTGGGAATTAAAAAGGTGGTGGTAGAAAGTTAGTTGGGCCGGGGATGAAGGGGTTAATTGGGAAGTCAGAAGACTAGAAGGAGATGAGGTAAGTGTAAAGGGGGACTTAATGGGCTTTATACAAGTGTAAATGGGTAAGAAATTGCATTTTGCCATGAACTTGCTACCCTCCCTCCCTCCGCATTTTGGAATATTGGGGGTTTTGTGATTATTTTAGATGTTCGGGTAGAGAAGAGGGGTAGGCTTTCCTTCTTCTGTTTCCCCTCTTATGTTGGATATTAATTTAATAAGTTGGATAATAAAGTGAGCGAATGGAAGCTGCTTGATAAGTAAAAGTAAACACGTGGAGGTAAGGACGCTCCTTATTTGGTTAGGGTGAGCAAGGTCATGCTGCCATAGTAAAAGGGGGTTGGAAATGAAAGTGAGTGGTTGGGTGCTGCTTTAAGTAAAATAAGCAAATGGAAGGAATGATGCTGCTTATTTGGTCAGGTGAGCCAGGTCACAGTGCCCTTGTTAACGGATATATGGATGTTCATGTTATGATTAATACAGTAAATATTGGTCAGTAAGCTTACGTTTATGGAAGTTTAATAAAGGTCATCAAACATCATTTGATGTGATGTGTTTATTGAAGGGTTTGGGAGAATTTTATTTATGTATGTATGGTTTGGTTTGGTTGCTTGTTGAGTAGGGTAGTGCGATAATCACAACAGAACAATTTCGGGAACAACATGTGTAAATATAGTACTTGTTAAATATTTCTAAAAATGTCTACAGATATATAATTATAAAAAAAGAGATTATATACAATATATATAGCACAAAACAAGGGAGGGTAGTGAAACCAGCTATGTTAAATGGGTTGGAGACAATGGCAGTAACAAAAAGACAGGAGACAGAGATGGAGGTGGTAGAGTTAAAGATGTTAAGATTTGCACTGGTTGTGATGAGTATGGACACAATTAGAAATCAATATATTAGAGGGTCAGCTCAGGTTGGATGTTTTGAAGACAAAGCCAGAAAGGAGAGATCGCACTGGTTTGGATATGTGCTGAGGAGGGATGCTGGGTATAGTGGGAGAAGGATGCTATGGATGGAGCTGCCAGGTAAGAGGAAAAGAGGAAGGCCTAAAATAAGGTTTATGGATGTGGTGAGAGAGGACATGCAGGTGGTTGTTGTGACAGAACAAGATGCAGAGGACAGGAAGAAATGGAAACAGATGATCCACTGTGGTGACCCCTAATGGGAGCAGCCAAAAGAAAAACAAGATCTAGTACAACACAGAGGAACAGTTAGGCATACAATTAAGAAGTGTAGACAAGAGTGATAAGAAGAAAGTCAGGCTCAGATGTTATAGTAGGAGTAATGATTTTTTTTATCTGCCTGTGGAAGTGAGGGAGAGTTGAGTGAGTTAAGGATATTATAAACAAGGTTCAGAGCACATTACTCCAGTAGTAGCATTAGGATTCATTGGAATTTACACATACAACCATCTATGGCTCTTAGAATCTATATCCTTTTATTTCAAAATCCCTGGGAATTAAGACTCTGCAGCATTAGAGATAATGTTGGACATAATGCATGATAAATTACATGGATTAGGAGACCCAGCATAGCACTGGTATCTGATTAAATACCACTGGTATGCGGTATGCCACAATAGGACATATGCATTAACAAACGGACAAAGGGGAGGAACATTTGTATAACAGACTTTGCAAACCCTGTGGAAATAAGGAAAACTTTTAACTTCACTATTCCCTGCCTTTTCAAAGCATGCATCAATCCTGCAATCACCCACAGCTGAAGTTAACAGCACATACACAGCTTTTAAGTATTTCATCCACATTTATACTGTTACTTCTCTTGTGTAGTTTAGTGGTTTCAGAATACTCAGATACTTTTGTGGGTGCATTCTGTTTCAGTACATTTACTGTGACCAGCTGCAGTGAATTCGATAGTAAAGAAATAAAGTAGAAACAATGAAATAAGAAAAACTAAAAGTAAGTGCAACTAAAGTAGAAGAACACTTCCCTTAGTGTTCAAAAGTACATACAACATAATTTGCATAAGCCAGTATTCCATCTGTGCCACAAGGATAGTAACATAGATAAACCAACTCAAACTTTCTTTTCATTCACAAATCAGAATTTTAGAATTTTCAGTGAAGCTGCCTACTCAGATATTCAAACCATATAATGGAAATTAAAAGTAAAAAAATGTAATAATAATACAGATAAAGCATTAACATCACCCAAATTCTTATGCTCATAGGTTTGTACTAGGCAGGTGATTTGTATAACCACATCTAGTCCAGCAGTATATCATAGAAAGCAGGAGTGGCAGGTCTACCACCTTTATTGATAAGGGCCATATTACTAATCTGTGGGATAAATTTGTGTGAACCCTTCAATATTCAAGTCTAAAAGTGAAGGAGGAACTCTGCTACTGGATTTCCCTTGACAGGCAATCCCACATTAACTGGGAAGTAACCTTTTTACTTATTCCATACACTGGTAAGTGCGAGTGCTAATGTTAGAGTCCTGTTTTGTGTTGTGGCAATTTTGCACCTGAAACCAGTCTAGTTTCCCTTGGGGAGAGAAGAGGCTACTGCCATTACATATTAGTGTTAACTTTAATTGTCCTGTGTGCTCTTGTAGTCTAAATGTATTTTTGCAAATGCTTCCTTTCCATTATGTTGAAGTGTTACATGATCAGCCTTCCTTGACCTCTGATCCTGGATTTATCTTGAAAACCAGTTCCACACCAGAAGTGCTGCGCCTAGCCCAGTGGATTAGTGGAACATGCAGCTCAGTACCAGAGTGTAAAAGACAGTAGTAAGTACTCATCTTGGTAAGAGTTCTACTCCTGTTCCATTTCCATGGGACAGAACCTGCAGTACTCACCTGTGCCTTCTTCTCTTGGTTATGTGTTGCAGCAGATTGTAGCAACTTGTCTACTGGATTTAGCATTGCTAGCTGTAGTTACCTGCTTTGTATTTCTCACCTATAGCCAATAGTTTAGTGCCCTGCTACACTGTATTCATTCCATGCCTGAGTGTTTACTGCTCTACTTTATTCTAATCCTTGCTATGATAGTATCACTTACCCTGCTGCATTCTGCAGAGTATTTATTACTGTGGTATCTTATCCTATTGTCGATGCATTGAAAACCATGTTGTGTTACCTTTGCATGCTGTTCCTATAATTTCTTGTAACATTTTCCTATTATGTTAATCACAACAAGAATTCTTGGTGACTTTGTATCTGTGGCTACTAAATTATTGAGCTGTGGCATTTGTGTTTGCTGCTTTATTGTACATTAACAGATTTGTGCCGTACTGCTCACTGCATTATAATATTCCTTCCTGCTACTCAGACACCCTTACACTATTATTTTATCAGACATGTCTTGGTTTATTCTACTGCAGCTTCTGTGCCTGATGTTTAGTTATTAAAACTTAGAATACTGTATGACAGTGTGCTGTAATATATTGATCTGTACCAGGTTATACTGTATTTAGCACCATTTTACATTACATCACATTGTACTGCATTGTGCTATATGACCTTGCAATGTCTCAAAGTTTAGTTTCACTATGTCCTTGTATATGATACAATTATTATATTGTACTATACTGTACTGCGTTGTACTACTTTTTCATTCTTTGCTCTGCTTCACTGCCCCTTTTAATGTCTGAGATTTACTCCTTACCCAGTAGCACAATTAGGTTGGGCCAAAGAGGGTGGCTGCCCAGGCAGAAACTGTTCTGGCTTATTTCATGGATGCTTAAATGAAGGTCATTTAGATATTAGGAACTAAAGTTTCTTGCTACAGTTCTGCAGATCTGAGGATTGTTTCATTGGTCTTCAAGTTTGGGATGATGTGAGCACCAGACTGGGAACTGCCAAGGGCACTGACTGAGCTAGATATGGCTCTGTTCCTCCCTTCAAAGTAGATTAAGAAACATCAATTCTCCAGCGTTACATAACATATGCCATCTGGAATTTCTAGGTCAACCATGGGACCTCAGTCTGCCTTTATCAACTTTTGTCAGCCATCTAGCACTAAATAGTTTTAATCAGTGTGTACAAGTGCCACATGTTTATAAATAACAATTTACTATTATCACAGAATTAGTCCATATGTGAGAGGTACAAATATTTATTAGAACTCTAGGCAAACTTGTCACACAAACTGGTTATCGGGACCCATCCTAATATTACACCTATATACAACACAGCAAACATAAAAAACAACTTCTTTGGCACCAAAAATCACTTTCAAACCACAAAGACCTCTTATGTTTGATACTGTAGATATGTGCATCATGGCCAAACCTTCAGCAGCACATCAAAATCCATTCCATACCACACATAGCTTAATCTATGACTACCAAAGGCAATAGTTACCAAAGTGGTTTGGCCAGACCCTTAAGGCTACCACAGCAGACTACTATCTCTGGTAAAAAAAACTCCCTGGTGCACACCAAAGCATCACTCAAAGAGATGACCAAAGACACAGCAACAGCTGCCTCTCAGGTGGTAGAATCCACCAAGTAACCAAAACACTCAAGTTGCCTCAACCCAGCTAAGAATATGACATGGTCATTGTTCATGTGCACGTGAATGACTTGTGATACCCCCAACCCCCTTAGATTATATGAGGAACAATGCAATGGTGCTCTATGAGTATCAAAGGATCATAGGAGGTTACTAGGCTATTGGCACTGAGACCCTTATAAGCCTAGCCAAGAGTTTAGCCCATGTTTAGACAAGTCAGTACCAAAAACCCCTGTCCAGCAGGGACACAGGTGGAATCCCAGGGGTGTGTTTTCTGTTTTCCATCCAGTTATCCAGGATCCACTTAAAAAGAGATAATGAGGTACTCTGCTTGATGTGGAGAGGGAGTCTATTCCACAGATGAGGGAGTCTCTCAGGACACAAATCTGTCCCACCAACAAGTCCTATTGATATCACAAACCAGGTTGAAGTTGCGCATACGGGTTACTCGAGTGGAGCTTGATTTGTGGATATGTGCAGCAGTCCCATCAAGGCGGGATCTGAGATTGCTTTGTATGCCAGACAGAGGTCACCTCTGAGGAGTCTGTATGAAACTGAATAGAGGGACAGGGCTTTTAGCCTATCTGTGTAGGGTAGATGTTTGAGGCCCTGGATTCTCCTGGTGATGAACCTCTGTGGTGTCTCCAGCTGCTGCATGTGCTTTGTGAGGTACATGCTGAAGGGGGTGTTGTACTCAATAACTGGCCTTATAAGGGAAGAATACAGGGATGTTATGACATCTTTGTCCATGGATGAGATACTCTTACTTATGAGGTGGGCCATCTAGAAATCTTTCCGTACAATGGAAGCAACATGGTGGTCAAAAGTCAGGTTGCTATCAACCTGGGTGCCCAAATCCCTCAGTACTGATTGTGTACTTAGGACATTGCTATTAATGTGATAATATGTGGGGATGTCACTCTCTCCAAAGGGGATAATGATGCATTTTTTGGCATTCAGCTTAAGGCCATGTTTCTGGTACCAGTCATTTCTTTGGGTGAGACCCTCATGGAGGATGTCCACATCACTTGGGGAATTGATGACCATGCTCAGCTTGCAGTCATCTGCAAACTTGGTCAGCCATAGCCCACTGGTTTTGGCCTGCACCTCAGAGAAGTATATCCCAAATAACAGAGGCCCCAAGACTGATCCCTGGGATATGCCGCTCATTACAGGTCTACTGCTTGAGGTGGCTTCCCCTGTTTTGATTAGGTGAGTTCTATCAGTGAGTCAGTTTGCTACCCATGTGGTAATATATAGATTGATGACTATTTGAGAGAGTTTATCTATTATACCTGAGTGGGGAATAGCGTTGAAGGGTTTGGCCAGGTCAAGGTAGGCGAAGTGCACTATTTTCCCCTCATCCATGGCTTTGGTGACTGTTTCAAAGAAGCTGACCAGATTTAACAGACATGACCTCACCTTGACAAAGCCAAACTGTGTGGGGTCAAATGTTTGGAGGTTGCCAATGTCTCTGTTAATGAGGTCCATGATAATCCATTCCACAGCCTTGCAGATCAGGCTAGTTAAGCTGATGGGTCTATAATTTCCCAGATTGGTGAACGCTCTACCTTTGTGTAAAGGGATGACAGTGGCTGTCCTCCACTCGTCCACTTGGCTGGGACAAAGCCGGTACTCCGGCTTTGGTTGAATAGGGTGCCTAGTGGTGCCACAAGTTCATGCCTGAGTTCATGTAAGATGCAGCCTAGGATGTTATCGGGTCCCATGGAAGCTGTATTTTTTGCCTTTGAGAGGGTAGTAATGACCTGTTCCCTAGAGATAAGGGGTAGGGGGCAGGTACTGGGGATGCCCTGATTTACTGATGGGGAACAGAGGGGAGAAGTTTTTGCTGAATCTGTCAACCAGTAGATTGGCTGTATCTACAGCATTTGTGTATGTGGTGTCCTTGACCACCAGTTCTGAACAGATCTGGGTACTTCCTTTGAGATTGCAGACATATGTGAAGAAGGCCTTTGATTGTCCCTAGTAGATGTGGCCAATTTTGACTCGAAGTTGGCTTTAGAGGATTTCACTAGTGCTCTTATTTGCTTGTTCAGGCTAAGGAGAGATTGCTTCCAATTGGGCACCTGCTCCTTCTTGGTCCTGGACAGCATTTTTTTTCCTTTTGTTATATAGTTTATTTATTGAAAATGTCTACCAGACAGGTTTACTCTTCCTTTCGGAGGATGATTTTGTCCTGTCAGGTATTCCTGATTCCAATCATCTATATAAATGCTTGTGTAGTACTTTGGTGTAGATTTGGACATTGGTGCCAGTTCCTACAGAGGGGGAGGGGGCTTTGAAGCTGTTTATACCATCCCTCAAGAGGTTGTAATCAGCTTTGGAGACGTTTTTTTGTTTGACCCTAGTTAGAGGGGGTATCAGGGGAGATGGTGACTTCAAAAGTGACTGCTTTATGGTCGGATCTACCAGGGAGGCTGATACTGTAGGGGTGTGGCAGTGGTTACTCATGTTGGTTAATACCAAGTCCAAGATATTATCACCTCTTGTGGGGGTATCTATTGACTAGCTGTTCCAAAGCATTTACAATGATAAAATTGAGGAATCTCTGGGCATTTGTGTTCTGGCATGAGTAGGTTTTCCAGTCTATGGTTATGTAATTAAAGTCACCCAGGATTAAGATAAAGGGTTGAATCTTGATAGATTTGAAGAGATCCAGATAGGTGGAGTGGGCATCTTGAGTCAAATTTGGGTGCCTATTGTTAGCTATAATTTGAATAGGGGTCTTGTCAACAGTTAACTGCACCTGGAGTGTCTCCTGAGCGTCATACTGTTTGACCAGCCTGGAGGTGTGTGTGTCTTTAATATATATTGAAACTCCACCTCCTTTGGCTTTGCTGCCCACAGTTGTGGGTCTGAATGTATGATAAGATGAGTAACCAGGTAAGGCTGTGGTGCTTTCCACAGCTTGAGCCAGATTTCTGTGACTTCACAAATGTCACCATCTTCCAAGGTTAAGAATGCTTGCAGTGAGTTCAGTTTCATGTTTAAACTCCTAGCGTTTAGCAGCATGACCTTTAATTTGCCTTTTGTTGAAATTTTTATGTTAACAGTATCACCTCATGACTTTTCCTATAAAAGGCACTATGGGGGAGGCAAGGACCTTTGCCAGAAGCCTGAAGCCCAAGTGAGACAGATGCAGGCCATTTCTAGCAAAGCATCGTGGCCTGTCGATCATATATTCCCAGGTTGTCAGGTACTGGATTCCCCTGGAATGACACCAGAAACTAAGTCAATTGTTAAAGTCAATCATTTTCTGTTTGTATTGAGGCATCATTCTGGGTGATGACAGAATGCTGCTTAAGGTTAGAGACATACCTGCCTGGGACACATATTCAGTGAGTTCAATCATGTCTCTCTTCATTTAGTCCAGGGAGGTACGTCTCAAGTCGTTCACTCCAACATGCAATATTACAGAGTCATAACAGTACCTGTTATTGACAGACTTGATTGTGTGTGTGATATGGTGGATTCTGCCACCTGACAAACAAGTAACCATGACTTTCTCCTTATCCAGCCTGGTGAGAGGCACATCTGTGTATCTCACAATGGAGTTTCCTATGACTAATATGTTGGGTTTATGGTTAGGCCTTAGTGGTTGCAAGACACTGGTGTGTGGACTATGCATGGTATGTGGTGTGGAGGGTTGTGGAGTTCACATGTGTTTTTGCCTCCAAGGTCTCTTTTGTTTGGGTTTGTTTTTGTTGAGAGCATCCGCATATGTGGGTGTGCGTTGTGTAGTTGTGGGCAGTGTTTGAGGTGTAGTGATTGTGTTGACAACCTTCTCAGTGCCAGATGTACTGGCTTGTGAGGTAGAGAGCATAGACTGTAGCTTTTTTATGTAATTGCATCTCTCAGAAATTGTGTTCCTAGGTGATAGTAGTAGATGGTTGTCCGTGTACATGAGGCAGTTGCTACACTGTCTCAGGATGCCCATATCAACCAGGCTGGCAGGAGAAACTGTAGGAAATTGTCCATCCATATTTGTCAGAATCTGAGGGAGAGATGCCAGGGAGAGCTAAGGGGTAGGCCTAAAGCCCAACTGCTTAAACCAAAACTAAGAGGCCTAGAACAACACTTAAAATTTAAACAGGCTAAAAACAAGCATTAATAAATGCAGCAGAGAAGATGCAATTAAACACTTTAGAGAACAAGTAGCAGAAAAAACAAGATGAAGTAATAGAGTAGGAGGAGTAAACACACAGACTTTTTTTTTCTTTTAGTAAAGTGGAAAGGGATTTTTTTTTTTTTAGTAAAGTGGAAAGGGAGAAAGGAGGAACAGAAGATAATTCAAAGTTAAGAAACTAAGGGGGTTGGCCTTTCCAAATGTCCTCTCTGTATTAGGTAGAATGAGCTAATGACACTGGACCCCTTGGCACTACCAATCAGTGCATTACAGATCAAATTTACAGTAGGGTCAGGCAACTGCAAAGCCACCAAGTATAAGAACAAGTAAATATAGAAAGCAAACCTGCTGCTGCCACCACCCAAGCTGAAGTAAAATGGCTGAAATAGTTAAAATCAATTCCTTTATTAACAAAATAAAATGCAATTGTGCTGCTGCTGTTCTGGATAAGCGCTTTTGGTTATTGAACCTTTATCAAATCCTAAAGAAAAAAGCAGCTTCCTTTCATTTAAAAAAGAACTTCCTGCAGCTCATTCATTCAAACAACCAATGAAGTTTTGGTGTATGGACACATCTCTCATTCAGAATGCATGTTCTATTTGCATTCTGAATGAGAATCAAGTAAATATGAATTCCCTATATGGTCATATTAAAATTAAGAGAGACCACACTTTTAAATTTATGGTTGTAAGCAGGCTAGTAGAAACAATACAAGGAGGAGATTTGGCCAACTATACCGAAACTGGGGAAACAAAATGGATCATGAACCTCAGAGCGGATCAGAAATCTGGATTAAATGAAATTGTACCACTCAAACTGATCTTGAAAGGAAGGGCGCTAAAGAAATAATGCATATGCATCAATTCTGTGTTTCACTTTAAAGCTCCAAGCTTTTAGGTAACACCAAGCAAATAGAACATGCATTCTGAATGAGAGGTGTGTCCATAAACCAAAACTTCATTGGTTGTTTGAATGAATGAGCTGCAGGAAGTTCTTTTTTAAATGAAAGGTTTTTTCTTTAGGATTTGATAAAGGTTCAATGACTGAAAGCACTTATCCAGAACAGCAGCAGCATGATCACTTTTTATTTTGTTAATAAAGGAATTGATTTTAAATATTTAGCCATTTTACTTCAGCTTGGGTGGCAGCAGCAGGTTTGCTTTCTATATTTACTTGGTTTCCACACGTACTGCCTTTGGTGGTGAGCTCAGTAATTTTCTTTGTTTAAGTATAAGAACAAGACAACAATAGAGAGGGAGGATGGGAAACTATGCTACGGCTACTAGCTGCAGTATTTTAGGCAGAACACACTACAGAAATGCTTATCACAGCAGAAAAACAGCAGCGAGACACTAAATGAAAGTTTTAAACAGATAAAGGAGCAAGGAGACTCTAGAGAATGGTTTTAACTGCAAACAAATCAGCTATATGATACATTCCTTTGAAGGAAATTAGAACAAACAAACAGATGCTTAGCAAATAGAGAAAATTTCCAGTTAATACCTTTCAGACAGTGAAACTAGCTAAAAAAGCTTTACAAACAGTGTGAGAGTAACAAAAGTGATTTAACAGGCCCTATAAGGCACACAATTTCAGTACAACAGTGTAGATTAGTTTATAGCAATCAAATACAGTAAAAAGTAGGCAGCAGACAATAAAAAGTGCTATAAATGGTTAGAATAAGTAATAACTAGTAAAAATAAGCAAAAAATACAGGATACTTATTGTTATATATCACAGATTAGAGTTGTGGTCAATGCCACTCCTCTGTTAAGCTCGGTGTGAATAAGCAGAAATTCTCTCAAAGGTACGGCTTAAATAAGAGAAGGTAAAAACCTGAAACAACCTTAAAAAAGCTCAAAAGAACCAATGAGTGCTTACTCCAAGCCCTAGAATAGCCAACCTTTACCAGCCAGCGTCCAATCAACATGATCCTCTCACTAAAGTGAAGAATGGCTTCTGCTAATCTAAGATGGCCTGGAAAATGTGCTCAGATCAAACAGCCACTGCAAACAAACAACCAGGCCCAGAGACAGCAAACCTGAACTGGGCAATCCTACAGCTACTAGATACACTATTTTAGGCAGAAAACACTACAGAAATATTTATCACAGCAGAAAAACAGCAGTGAGACACTAATATGTCTCCAATTAAGCAATAGCCGACTATCACTGAGAATGATGCTACAATATACATAAAAGATAAATGAACTTAATAACTGGTACTGCCATAGATGTCATTCTCAATGTGTATTAGACTTATGGGAAATGAATGATACTCCCACTGTCACAGGGAATGGCCTTCACTTACTGATTTACAGCTTTTGCACATTGACTATGTATTTTTCTACCTTGACAGCAGGACCTTGCCTGGCTCATCTACAGCCCGGTGATGGCCCTTGATTTTGTGCTCTGTTCCCTCAGCTCTTTACTTGAAGAGCAGGAAAGCAAAATGCTTCAATTTTTTTTTAAATGTTGCAAAGCCATTTGTTACAATAAACCAGGGTCTTTCAACCCCAAAATGCAAGACAAAGATTCCTACATACCAATCAGAATAAGATGGAAAAAGCTAAAGACTTTCTAATGTATCCATATTGCTAAGGGAACCTAAGCCCTTTGATTCACTTGTTAGGAAATGTTAAAAGTTTTTCACACTAGGGTATATACATTTGGCAGACTCATACCAATCAGTGCATTGCATTCAATGAATAGAAAAGGAAGAGAGGAATAAAAGGGATCTGAAACCTTACTTGATCTTAAGGATATACCTTTGATAATAACTGAGCAACACAAAAAGATCTCCTTGCTGTAAAATTGATACTTGATAATCAAAGGCTAATTCATTGTTAACAAAATTGACTGGATTGTGTCAGCCTTAAGTGGGGTTCCATTTATGTGTTAATGAGCAAGAGACTTGTTTCCCAAATGTGACTACACTACATTGTTTGCATTAAATCTAATACAATGGTCACAACACTACACACTGCCTCTATCTAGCACTTCCTGGACAATATGAGAGTTGGTAAAGGAATCAGTAATGACCCCTAGTTTGTAGTCAGCCAAACATGGTCATCCACAAATTTTGGACATCTGCTTTTCCATCAAAGTAGATGTCAAATAGAAGGAGACCCAGCACAAAGTTCGGAGGGACCCTGTGAGTTAGTATTAATGAAATCTAGGAAACATTGGACATATTTTTTGCTAGTTATATATTCCTAGTTTAGGGATGGATCAGTAAAGTCACCCAAAATTTGAGTATTCTGATTGATATATAATCTAATTTGTGAAGATACCTAATCTGGCCCTCAGGTGACATTGAAGGGGGTCTATAGTTGACAATGATATAGTAAATGACAGTATGAAATATGGCAAAATGACAAGGAGCTTAAATTCAGAATCTTGAAGTATTTGAGATACTAAAATAATTCACTGGATAAAAACATATTTGCCTGCTTTACTCTAATAGTCTGAAAGAATGATAGGTGTTATACAGGAAATATTACAAGAACATTGCAACCACATTTCTATAGCAACACATGTATGACTGTATCCAAGCACTGAGAAGACCTCAGTATCTGACAATTTATTATTAAGATTTCTATTACTGTTATTCAGCAATACACTTTAATGTTGGTTAGATTAGAATTTGCTAGGTTGAAATGACCAGCAAATGAACTTTGATTAAAAAAAGTCACTGTGGGGTAGAAAATATCTTTGTTAATATGTGTAATCCCCTACATACATACATACATACATACATACAAATATTTTAAGCACTGGCAATAGTGCCCTTCTCACCTACCCATATACCAAAACAGTTGTTCATATAATAATTGTTCAGGATATTCCAAAAAAAAATCTAAACTAATGCTTGCTTTAAAATAATTTGGTAATCTATTTTATCCACTACTCTCTCAAAGAACCAATACACTTCTCATTCTTACAGAAAGCTCTAGATAGGTTGGCTGATGATTCTCTATTAAATTTTGATAACCCCAAACATTCCCAGAGGTAGTTGTCTCAGGAAGGCCTATATACTTGAATAAGGTTTTCTCTTAAATATCTATATGAGACACTGTACACGTTCAGATGTTTTAGTCTTTCATAATAACTTACATTTTTACATCCATAGATGCCCTTGGTATATTTCAACTGTAGTCTTTCTAGTTTACTGATACTCGTTTTCTTATAAGGATTCCATATTGTAATTCCATACTAAGGTTTGGGTCTAATATAACTAACAAGCAATGACTTCATCATGTCTGATTTCCTAAACTTTATACTTCTTTTTATACAGCCTATAGTTCTATGACTATTATTAACCAATCGGGGGCTATGGTTAAAAAAACTCATAGCTGAATCTATCCATATACACAGGTCCTTAAATGAGTCTACATTTTCAATCACTGTGTGCTGTATTAAGTATTCACTTTACAGTTTATGTCTTTCAAATCTCATATGCTTAGTTTTGATTATCAGCATATTATTATCCTGTGCCCAAATGGTCAATTTAGTCAAGTTCTTTTGCAGACATATCCTAACTGTAACACATGTAATCAGTTTACCTATTTTCAAGTCATCTGCATACTGGCTGTAGACCACCTCAGATGAAAAAGGTAGCTCTTAAAGATAACATCTAAACCAAAATATGGGCCTAGGATAGAGCCCTGTAGGACACCCTGACATTAACCACAAATTTCACCTGTCCAATTGCAGTATGTTACTTGCCATGTCCTATTTGTAAGCCATGTAACTACCACCATATTAAGAGTACATCAATACCTAGTTGCTCTAATGTCTTGATAAGTGTTTTGTGTATAACCTTATGAAATGCTGAAGTTGACTCTATATAAATTACACCACAGCACAATTTTTCATTCCTACCTGTTATTACATTGTTAGAGAATATCATGTTCCAGGTGGTAATAGATCTATTTCCAGCTTATGCATACTGACATATGGTTTCAAGTCCCAACCAAGCCAGTTCTGACAATAATGTATCCAGTATAACATATCCTGTATACTGTACGATTCTCCATTACTTTTTCACAACATGAAGGTAAACGTATGGGTCTGTATGACTCTGGATTTCTCCTACTTCCCTATTCATTAAACACAGGTTTAACAAGTGCATGCCTCCAGTCATGAGGAATCTATACACAGTTTATAAATGGGTATGTATTTACCCCTGCCATATCTTATGTATCTCTAAAATGGTTTCCTACTATGCTCAATATCTTCTTGATCTTTTCTCAAGCTATGTTTAATTTTTCTGTCCCGCGTGTTTGTTTCAGTTTTCAAAGTCATATTTTAACCTCTTTTCCACTTATATTTTTTTGTCTTTCACCTTAATCAAGCATCTTGCTGTTATGGAAATGTATCCTACTAATGTTGGGTGGCTAGATCCTGATGTTAAACATTTGTTTTATTTTTTTTTAATTTTTGCATTCAAACAATTTCTCTTTCAAAACTTTCCACATTCCTTCTGCAGTTTTTCCACTGAACACATCACTTCAGTTATGCTTTACATAGTGACTGTTTTGCTTCCATATAATCTGTTATTAACCTTTTGTGCATTGGTTTAGATTTCAGTTTGGTAAAATTATCTACCAAAAAAATTAATTTTATAACCCCCATGATCACTGCACATCAACTGTGGTAAAACTTGGCATGAAATAACAGTAATTTCTTTAGGAACACAAATAATGTCTAGTGTATTCCATTCGCTGGAATCCCTTTTTACACTCTAAAGCAATTGTTGTTCCTGAGCATACATTGTAAATTATTTCCTTACTAATGTTGTTAAATCAATACTATTCTAGTTTGTTTCTGGTGCATTTAAGTCTCCAGCCACTATTATTCTTCCTTTCTGTATTTTATGCAAGACTTGTATGAATTCCCCTAGGTCATCAGCACATGACTTTGGTGGTTTACACACTCCAATGATTGCTAGATCCTCAAGGGTTGTCTTTATTGTCACAGTTACATAATCTACTGTACTGGTGTTTTCAATGAGCATGTAATAATCACTGGTCTCATAATCTTTAATCCCTATCATAATACCTCAACCTGACTTTTTTTAGATATATGTTACAGTAAAAACATTTATACCCTGACAGAACTGGTTACCAGTCATTGTTCTTTAACCATGTTTCACAAACAATAACACCAGTCTTATGAGAATGCAGCAAATTTTCCAATAAAAAAAGAAGTTATGTCTTACCATAATGTTCCATCTGTATTGTTGATCCTCGTTCAGTCATTACGTATGGGTATCGGTTCCGACCTCGGAACCGAGCCGGCCATCTTCCAAGCTCGCGTCAGTCACAAACTCTCGAGCTAAAACTCTTACCCAGAATCCCCCTCTCCTTGTTACCTCAGATTGAGTTTGCAAGTAAAAAGAAGGTAGAGGCTACCTCTGGTCAAATGACCTAAAAGAACTGGATGGTGAGATCCACTAGAAGCCACAGGAGGAGGAACGAGGGAGGGTTGTAATGACTGAACGAGGATCAACAATACAGATGGAACGTTATGGTAAGACATAACTTCTTTATCTGATATTGTTAATTCTTGTTCATTCTTTATGTATGGGACAGAGTCCCCAGCTACCTTTATTCCTGGGAGGCTCTCATGGAAGGACATTCCTGAGCACCATCGAACCAAAAGATGCTCTTCCCTTGGAGGCCAAATCCAATTTGTAGTGATTGATGAAGGTATGAGGCATAGCCCAAGTTGCAGCAGCACAGATGTCATGTAAAGAAGCTCTGGTATGGAATGCAGCAGAAGATGCCACCAACCTTGTTGAGTGAGCCTTTATGGTAGTCGGTAAAGGAGTGTTACTTTGAGAATAAATGAAGGTGACACAGTCTTTCAACCATCTATTCAATGTGACCTTGGCAACAGCACATCCTAATATATGACCAGAATAGGCCAAAAATAGCTGGTCTGATTTACTGGCAGCTTTAGTCCTGTCCAAGTAGAAACAAATTTGTCTGTGAATATCTAGGGTATGAAGACAATAATGTCCTTTGTTTGAATGATTGGGGAAGAAAAATGGCAATTCAATGGTTTGATTAATGGACATTTCATAAATCACTTTTGGCAGGAATGAATGATTAGTTCTCAAAGACACTCTATCTCTTTGAAAAATCAAGTATGGACTCTTGATGCATAATGCTCGAAATTCAGAGATACGTCTGGCGAAAGTAATGGCGACCAAAAACAGGGTTTTCCATGACAAATATCTAAGGAAACAAGAAGAAGCTGGTTCAAAAGGAGGCATTGTCAGAGCTTGTAGAACTAATGTCAAGTCCCATGGCTGAATAGGCTCTCTAAAAGGGGGCTTTATAAAGGTCTTACATAGTCTGTGTGACATAAGAGAGGAGTCCTGGACACTCATGGAAGTTAGAAATTGCAGCCAAATATACTCTAATCATAGATGCTGATAGACCCGAGTGAAACAGATCGGCCAGATATTTTAGTACTACAGGCACTGGTGCTGAAAAAGAGTCTACTTGTTTTTCTTTCAACCAACAGGTAAATGTTTTCCACTTGCTTAGGTAAGTAATTCTAGTGGAAGACGTATGAGATGCAATAAGAATGTCACGTACTGGTAAAGAAAGATCATTCTGCCTGGCAATCAAGAGAATTGGAGGAGCCAAGCTGTGAGCTTCAGGCTGTCCAAGTTGGGATGAATCAGATTCTGTGGATGGGAGATCAACCCCGGGGTTGGATGGAGGATCCATGGTTGATCTAGCAGGTGAGGCCAAAGGAAGGGGAACCAAATCTAACGAGGCCACTATGGTGCTATGAGGATCACCTTGCTCTTCAACTGATGGGCTTTCTTTAGAAACTGGGGAATGAGGGGAAGAGGTTGAAAGGCATAAAGAAGACCCGAGGGCCAATCGTGGACTAGAGCATCCCTGGGTGACTGTCCCGGAGGGGGGGAATCAGGGCAAAGTTGCTGTTGCATTTGTAATTGGTCAGGGATGCAAAGAGGTCACAACAAGGATGGCCCGAGCGGTGGAAGAATAATGCCGCTATCAAGGGATTCAGGGACCACTCATGAGGTTGGAGAATGCACCTGCTGAGTCTGTCTGCTATCACATTAGAACTCCTGGAAATGTGCATTGCTAGGAGAAAGCGGTTGATAGCCATCACCCATTGCCATATCCTTATGGCCTCCCGACAAAGGGGGTAAGATTTGGTTCCACCTTGTTTGCTGATGTACCAGACCACTGCCATGTTGTCTGATTGTATCGCAATAGTACTGGATGGCAGCAGGGGATGGAATGCTTGCAATGCCAGAAGCACCGCCCTCTGCTCTAGAACATTTATATGCAGATGGGCCTCCAGTTCGGACCAAGTGCTTTGCACTGTCTATCCCTGACATAGCCCCCCCACCCCATCAGAGAAGCGTCCGTGGTCACTGTGGCCTTGGGCTGTTGGGGGGAGAATGGGCGAGACCATTGTGATGGATCGTGGGACATCCACCAATTTAAATCCTGTTTGCACCTGTGAGTTACTCGAATCTTGGCTGAAAGAGGAGACTGAAAGGGATACTATTGAGTGAGCAGTAGCCATTGTAGAAGGTTCATGTGAAACCTGGCTAGGGGAACAATGGTGATAGAGGCTGCCATGGAACCCAACATCTGAAGGACAGAGTGAGCTGTGGATTTCTCCCTTGTAAGAATTGGGACCAGTTGTTGTTTTATCTTTAGTATTCTGTGCTCTGGAATGGATGCTCTGCAATTCTTTGTATCCAAGATGACCCCTATGAATTCTATGGACTGCAATAGGGTGAGATTGGATTTTCGACAATTTATGGTTATGCCTAGCTTTTTTGCAGTGAAGAGAGAGTATGCCTGGGCCTCTTCCAATTGATGTCTGGTGGGGGTGGAACTGAACCAGTTGTCTAGATATGGAAACACCTGGAATACTTGTAGTCGCAACTGCCAAGCACTTTGTGAACACTCTGGGGGCTGTAGAGAGTCCGAAGGGCAGCACTCTGACCTGGTAGTGACCGGCTCCTGCACGGAAGCGCAGAAATCTTCTTGATGGCCTGTCCACTTTTATGTGGTAGTACGCATCTTGAAGATCTATAGAGCACATCCAGTCATCTTTTTCCAAAAGCGGGAGGATAGACTGTATTGTGGCCATCCGGAATTTTTGCACTCTTACAAATTTGTTCAACACACTGAGATCCAAAATTGGTCTCCAGTCCCCTGTTTTCTTTGGCACCAAAAATAGTCTTGAGTAGAATCCGGATCCTATCTGGTCTGGAGGGACTATTTGGATGACTATTTTTCTTAGCAGCTTTGCTATCTCTAATGCTGCTTCTTCCCTTTGACTGGGTGGAACATCGGGTAAGTTTTTTGAAGGGACAGGACAAAGATCGAAGGGGATATGATAACCTGTGGTTATAATCCTTTGTACCCAAGAATTTGTGGTGATGGTTAGCCAGGCAGAAGGGTACAAGGAGAAACGACCCCCAACCACCTCTAGAGGAATGGAGCTGGACCGCTCTTCAGGAGCACTGTTAGGATTGGCCAGGAAAAGAGTCCCTGGAACCCTGGTTACATGGACCCCCTCTGCCCTGAAAGGGGCTTCTTCCCTGTGAGTTTCCCCCTCTGCCTCTAGAGGAGAACTCAGCCTGTGTGTCACGGAAAGGGCCTTGAGACTTCTTGAACCATATCTTCCCACTCTTTTGGTTTCAGGAGAAAGCACGTTGAGGGGAAGAATAACGGATACCTACGGCAGAAAGGGTCTTACCGTCCTGTTCACATCTGGCCAGTGCGCTTTTAACTTTGGGTCCAAACAATGAAGAGGCTTCAATGGGAGCATTAAGAAAGGAAGCCTTAAAGGGTTCTGTGAAATTGCACAAGTGCATCCAAGCTTGTCGTCTCAAAACCACGCTTGAACCCACTGCTCTAGCTGCTCCTTCTGATGCGTGAGATATCAGTTGCATGGAGGAGTTAGATATTGACTCAATGGTGGCCAGCTGAGAAGCCACTTTGTCACAGACCTCATCAGACATGGCACCAGCCAAGGTTTCAGAGATCTCAGAAATTAGATCCCTCTGAAGTCTGGTAAAGTGTGCCATATAATTCAGGGACCTGATAGCAAAGGTCGCTGATACAAAGGTGCGCTTCTCAATCCTGTCCAGGGCCCGGGACTTTTTGTTGGGTGGATGGACAGTCTGGCTGCCAGTCACCTCTCTGTTTAAGGATTTTGAGGATATCACCAAAGGATACATCAGAAGGTGACTGAGGGGACCCTTCCCCATCATCAAAGTCTGAGTCTTCAGTGAGGGACTCCTCTGTGGAGTCCATGTGCTTCCTCTTGCATGAACTTTTCCGGTGAACTTCCTCAGAGGGGGAAGCTGGGGAAGACAACAGAAAGGGGGTTTCTTGTGGGATGAAGCCCTTGCACCCAGTGTCCACTAGATGTAACTTGTGAACATAGTGGTCCAGAGGAGGGAGGGGAGATAGGCAGCACAGTATCACCAACAGATGCCAGAGCCTTCTCCATCAGTTGGAAGGCTGGTCCACCACAAGAGGGGTGAGTGTCCAGGACAGGGGCCACCCCTCCCTTAAGCGGCTCATCCTGCTGACCCAGAGTCCCCAGATGGCTGTGAATGCCACAACTATCATCATGGGTCATAGCAAAACTCTCCTGCCATGAAGGCAACTGTGGTTCCTTAGTGAGGTCCATAAAGGGAACCATAGAGGGGGAAGACTGTGCTATATCAAGGGGCTTCAAAGGCAATGAAGGAGGAGAATAAGAAGGGGTCTTTGGTAATGGGTGATCACCTCCCAAGGAAAGATAAGTCCTGGGGGCAGGATACCTCTGACCAGAAGCACTTGATCCACAAGATGCAACACGTCATGTTTAGAAAGGCTTCTAGTGGACCTCACGGACACAGCTGAGGGAGAAACAGGTCTATCCATGGAAGAGACAAGCTTGGTGCCCACCTCATCAGTTCGTACTGAGAACAACGGTGCCAAGAGAGACTGGACAATGGGTGTGTGCACTGAGGAAATCATTGGTGCTGAGATCATGATCTGCACTGGCAAAAAGATTGGTGCTGAAGTGGTTGCCGATACCAAAGCTGTAACTGAAAAACTCAGTGTCAATAACTGAGGCGTCGGTTCAGGGAAAAATGTCAGAGCCAATGTGGTTAAGGTCTGTGCCGACTGGACAGTCAGTGCCGATATAGTAGTTATAGTTGTCTGAACCAAGGAGCCCCTCAGTACTGATACAGTAAAGGCTACAGTAGATGGGGCCAAAACTATAGATGATGCCGAAGGCCTTGGTGCCGAAGGTCTAGGCACCAAAAGCACTGGGGCCGACAAGGTCAGTTCCAAAGCAGTTCTGTTGGAAAAGTTCTTGCAAATATCACAGGGTGGGTCAACAGATAAGTGAGACACACCCAAGCAATAGACACACAGAGAGTGTGCATCTGATGTAGGTAATTTGTGTCCACAATCTGAACACCTTTTAAATCCTGGACTACCTTTTTTATCTGCCATGATAGAAAAGGAGAAAGAAAGAAAGAAAGGGTACCAGCAATGCTACAAAAGAATACCCGAAGGTAAAGAAGAAAGGAAGGGTTTACCAATGATGGTAAGGGAGAAAATACCTTGCGGTAAAAAGTGCAGAATAAAGAGGCGGAAACTCAAGGAAATATAGTTGCTAAATGCGATAAGGTAAGAGACAACAAATTTGAAACTTTTCTGTCAGAAAAGGTTGTTTTAGACTAGTCTGACAACAAATATCTATACTTAGTTCAAGAGAAGTAGCTTGACATGACCGAATGGAGACGTGGCAAATGAAATCTAAGGTAACAAGGAGAGTGGAACTCTGGGTAAGAGTTTTAGCTCGAGAGTTTGTGGCTGACGCGAGCTTGGAAGATGGTCGGCTCGGTTCCGAGGTCAGAACTGATACCCATACATAAGGAATGAACGAGGATTAACAATATCAGATATATTATTAATTTTCCTAGCATTAACAGCCATTAGAGATGCATCAGATATTGTTAGTGGTGAAATGTTAAATTTTAAGCCTGGAAAAAATCCTGCCTTTTGTGTGTCAAACATTGCAAAATATTTGCTATAAAAATTCTCTTTACTGATCTTGCGTGAATGGGCGTTTCTTTGTTGAAGGTTGTGCATTAGGCCCGGCAAGCCAGCATGTAAAACTCTACTGCCAATCATTAGCAGACCCGAGTTCCACTGTGGCGACCCCTAACCGGGAAAAGCCGAAAGACACAAACAAACTGATCTTGATAAGTGCACGCCATCCTGTCTAAAGTCCCCCAAATTAGGCTTGGATGTTCTATGTATTTCATTCATGGTGACCTGACACTACTTTCTACATCTGATTTGTGAAAAATATGTCCTAACACCTGTACAGGGTATGCCATTTAAGAGGGCTCTAAGTTCCCTAATAACAGTCAAAGCATTCTGGTGGATGAGAAAACATGAATAAAAGCAGGTCCATACTTCCTTACATTAAGACATTTTAAAGCCTTTCTCACGTCTCTGTTTTTGCCCCCTGGCAAGAATAACACTTTTTAATGGACATTATCTTTTCTGCAGATGTATATTTCACTTCTTCCAATAACTGAATTTCTAATTACAAGAATATTTTTTCTGACCAGATCTGAAGAACCTTCAACTAATAATTCAATAATATCTGCTCTATCAATTGTTAGAAAGGAATGATCTTCATCAACATTAGTCTTATTAATCCCACTGTTTTACTTGTTTATTACACTTTCAAGTATACAATTCTCATCCACTCGGCTTTGTATATCCACAGCTTGAGCCACCTTGTCAACTTCTGTCTTTGTCCTCTTTTTTTCTTACAGTAATGTTCTTCAGTTTTTCAACGTTCACTTTTAATTTCTTCTATTTCACCTAGCCCTTGCCTCTTTTTTCTACCATCTCTTTTGAAAAAATCATACATTTTTTTCTGAAGAAAAATGTTATTATTCTCTGTATGTTACATAACAAAGTGGTGTCTTTTTTAGTATGTATTCTCTTTATATCCAAAAAGCAGGAGACCAGGATCCAATCCACCCAAACGTTTATTGATAAGATTTATAAGATGTGGTCAATAAACATTTCACCTCCACTATTTTCTGCAAGCCCACCTACTCTAATAGCCTCCTACATTTTGATAGTTACCACCCCCTGCACCAAAAGAAGGCTTTAGTAAAAGGACAGGGGGTATGGCTTGCCTGGATGATATCTGAATATGATCAATTTATAGAGCAAATTGAGACCCTTAAAGGGATGTTACTACATAGAGGTTATCCAGATAATTATTTAAACAACATCCTTCAGGAGGTAATAAATAAGAGAGTTAGTGGCTATTTTTCCCCTTCTTGGTACGGGGGAAGGGTTAGCAAACAAGGAAAATCAAGAGACTAAGATCTTTCATAAAAAATCTGCTATTTTCAAGTTTAATTAGCGTTTTTACAGCATCAGAAATATTACTGAACATAACTGGAACATCTTTAGAATTGATGCAAAACAGGCACAGTTGTTAGGCCCTGTTCCCAACATTGTATATAAAAAGGAATGTAGCATCAAAAATATGATGGAAATGCAGAGATGTGATCCTGATATTGGGGCAGGGATGGTTAAATGCTGCTATTGCCTACAATGCCAATATATCATTAAAGCCAAGGAGATTTGTATTCCCAATTATGGGAGACACACTATACGAGGGAAAGTCTCCTGCAGCAGTAAAGGAGTAGTGTACCTCCCCCTATGTACCCAATGTCTGAGTATTTACATTGGTAAAACTAAAAATGAATTTAGAAGTAGAATTTACCAACACTACTATGAAATCAGTAGGAAAGATGTTAAAAATGCTTTAGCAGGACACCAGTGAAGGACATAGGTTCAGATTCATTATTACTGAGCAGGTTAGGATGTGTGAAAGAGGTGGGCCACTCAATGATTACCTAGAAATGTCTGAGCTTAGATGGCAAATTAGGATGAATGCATCTGAAGCACCAGGTCTTAATAGTGCAGTATCCATCAGCTCGGTTCTCAGGCTAAAGGCACAATTTCTTGTATGACAGCCATCAATACCTACTATTAGGGTAGGATGCTAATAAATAACAAATACATATATACTTTCATATGCATAAATATTGACATATGTTGCTTTGATTGTTTTGAACTTATTATAAGATATATTTAATTGTCAAATATTTTATAGGTTTTTAATCACATTTTTTTTCTTTTTTACTGTGAGTGCAATATATATATGTGTGTTGCTCATTAAATGTTTCTATGCCCTTAAAGGACATTACTTTATTAATTAGTTAATGATGATGACTAATTTGTTGGAATAGCATATATAAGGCTGTTGGGTAATATGCTGGGTTATTCTGAAGAAGTTTCTATTCAAGAGATGAAAGCTCTCAATAAACGTTGTTTGTGTGGATTGGATCCTGGTCTCCTGCTTTTTGAATATTACAGGTTGTGTGGAGCCTTGTTTTCAATGTATTCTCTTTACTTTATAGAGCTTAATCCATTTCTTTTTCTTTGTTGTTATTTGTTGTGAACTTCTTCCTTCCTTCCTTTCTTTCTTTTTTATTTCACTCTATATGTTCTAAATCCTCATGAATACTTGTATCCGGAATTCCAAACTTGTCAGTGCTATTTATCTTGTTCAATAGGGGTTTGACTGATCTTTACAGAAAGCAGACACATCCTTTCCTAAATCTTTTCTGCTTGCCCTTTGCCTAACATTATTTATCTCATCAGTCCTCCTGTGATGACACAAATCCGATCCTGATGGAAGGAATGCAGTTAATAAGCAAACTGTTGAAATCAGTTATATTTATTTGACATTTTGGCATCATTCCTGGAGAAGGGAAGATACTTTTCAGAGCAGGTGTCAACCTGACTCATGCACATGTATAAACTGCTCAGTTATGTTTCTCTGTATGCCCTTCAGTGTATGACATCAAAGGTTATTTACCCAAATGTAGGTGAAAACAATACCATGCCCATACTTGGGGTAAAGGGACCTAACAGATTTCTTCATTATCTGTATCATGACAATGGAGGGACAGCTAGCCATGATAATTTTCTTGCACAGTCTGTTGAGATAAGCATCTGTGTACCTAACTGTAGAGCCACCTATTACTAACACAGTACCACATGTGGCTACAGCCTCAGGAGTCCCTCTGTAGCAGGCATGGAGACAGGATGACTCACTTTAGATGTGGGTGAAGGTGCAAGTGAAGATGTGCCAGAGTGAGAAGTGTTATCTGATTCAGGTTGATTCAAACTAGGTCTTGGTGGCATTGGAGATCATGTAATGTTTTCTTTATATCCTCGGTGGTGGCTTAGTTCATGATTTCTTAACAATCTGGTAAAAACTGGATGTGTTGTTAAGTGGTTGCCATGTAGTGTTAAGCTGCTTAGTGACATGAGTAGTGTATGAGAGGTTAACATCAAAATTTAAAAAGCATTTACACCTTTCACAAGTAGTATAAGTAAATGATTATTTATTTATTGATATTTGTTGACCGGGAAAGTCCACTGGGTCAGAAACCCATTTTCAGTGAAGGCCTGGGGAGAAAAGCTCCACAGGTGATCAAATAGAAAGTAAAAGATATATATATATATATATATATATACACATTAGCATAGGGTGGGGAATAATGGTATGTAGTTAATACATAATTATCAGACTGCATGGATAGATAATAACATACTTTCAATCACAAGAAAGTAATCACAATCATTAGTAAATTGCACAAATCATAGGCAGGAGAAACAGTCATATAGAGGAGGAAGAAAACAATACAACAGAGAGTTAGAGTGGGATCTGAGTAGTTACGTGTGTGACATTAAGGGGGCTTACACTGTATTTCACAGGTACAGCTGGGATAATTTAAATAGTGGGTTTTTAGTGAAGCTTTAAAGGTTATTAAGGAGTCAAGCTGAGTAATGTATGAGGGGAGGCTATTCTACAGTTTGGCAATGTTGTAGGAATATAGGCATTGTTGTGCTCTTTTGCTGGGTGTAACTACGTTTAAATGTGTCCTTTCTGAAGAATGGAGGGTTCTAGTTGGGGTGTATGTGTGTAAGATAGACTGGAGTGCAGGACAGCTATCAGGTTTGAAAATTAGCTTATGAGTAAGTGTTAATTGCGTAAAATAGATAGTGGTTAAATTCAAGCCAGGACAGGTTTGAGATAGCTTTGCAGTGCTGTGAGCAGTTGGGCATGTTAGAGGTGAATTTTGATATGTTGTAGTAGTAAGATTGCACCTTATTAATGAGGGATGTATGGAGGTTGGTGAAAATGGGGCTTCCATACAACAGGATTGGGATAAGCAAAGTGTTTGCTAGTCTTATCTTAGTTTATCTAGGTAGAGTTTATGCCGGTATAGTTTGCCAAGTTCGAAATGCGTTTTCTTTATTGTATTGTGAATGTATTGTTCAAAAGAGAGTATGTTATCAATAGAGATTCCTAAATGCTTTGCAGATAGCACCTGTTCTATTTCTGTATTGTTATGTGAAAATTTTTTAATTCTGCAGCTGGTGGTATTGATGAAAATAGTAACAATTTAGTTTTGGGGGGTTCAGCATTAATTGAGCATCATTTAGCCAGGTTTCTATGGATGAGAATGCATCTTGGGTGATCTGGACATTAGTGAAATTGTTGGAAGATAAGATGATAGTTGAATCATCTGCATATTGAATTAATATGCTTTGTTCAGAGGCTTTATTAAGATAATTAATGAATATATTAAAGAACAGTGGTCCTAAAATGGACCCTTGTGGGACTCCTATGTTATCTGCCAGATACTCTGATTGTCGGTTTTCCATCTAACCAATTGTTGTCTATCATTTAGGTAGGAGGAAAACCAGGTTAATACGCTTAGAGAGCATCCACGTTTTTCTACATATTGTAATAACTTCGGGTGTGGTACTGTGTTGAAAGCCTTTGATAGGTCTAATAGGAGTACTGAAGTTGATAGGCCAGCATCAAGAGCTTTATTCACAGCATCAGTGGAGGAGAGTAAAGCTGTGGTTATGCTATGTCCAGGGCGGAATCTATGCTGAGTGGGAACTAGGAGGTTGTTGTTAATGATGTGATTTAGTAGTTGGAATTGTATGCATTTTTCTATGATTTTTGATAGTGGGGAGTGAATGGAGATTGGCTGGTAATTTGAGAGATTGTGTGCATTACCATCTTTGTGTAGTGGAGTTATAATAGACTTTTTCCACAGTTGGAAGACATAAGATTCAGCTATTGAATGATCAATAAGAATACTTAGAGGGTAAGCTATAACTTTGGCAGCAAGTTGTAAGTATTCAGGTGGTAAGTTATCAGTGGAGAGTGAGCAAGGTTTTAGTTTGGTTAGCAGTTTTAGAATTAGGGATGTAGGTACTGGCTGTAGTGAGAAAGGAAGATTAGGTGGGTTATTGTTAGAGGAAACCATAGTGTGTATAGAGGTAGATATGGGGTCTATTTGTGTGGTATTTTGGGAGTTATGGTTGCTTTTAGTAGATGAATCCTTGACTAATTTTTGAATGGTGTCAGTGAAATGGGTGTTAAATATTTATGCTATCTGGTGAGGGTTTTTGTCGGGACAGGGTGATGCATTTTGAATGTTACCAGGATTAAGCAGGGTGGATACAGATTTCCAGAATTGTTTTGGCTTATTTCTTTGGAAGGATAGTTGTGAGGAGAAATAGGTTTTCTTATCAGTTATGATCATTTTTTTTGCAGTATTTCAAAGTTGTTTAGAATTTCGTTCATTTGCTTGAGTTCTATTTTTTTCCTTATTTTCCAGGCTTTGTGTCTAGACAGGAGGGTTTGTTTAGTTTGTTTTGTTAGCCAGGGGGCAAGGTTAGGTTTTGTTTGTTTTGTACAAAGAGGTGCTAAGCTATTTAATGTGCTAAGAAAGATGTTATTGAAATAATCTACAGTATCATCAGGAGGCAGTGTTTTTATTGGGGTCCAGTTTTGAGCTTGTAGGATATTGACAAATATGTTTTGATCAAAGTGGCCAAGGTTCCTGGTAGATTTGTATATGTGTGAGGTTTGGGGATTTGTATTTGGGTTCTATGGGTATAAGCAGGTAGATGGTCACTTAAAGTGTTTGGGAGGCTGCCGGTATTGGAGTAGTAGTGCAGGTGAGATACTAGAATCCAGTCTAATGTAGATTCTGCTCAGGTATTTAAAGCATGTGTAGGCTCTATGATAAGTTGTGTGAAACTATGGAGGTTAATGCTTGTAGCAGGAGCTTTGGAGGTAAAAAAAAAGTGCTTGTCAGTAAGGATGAAGCAGATAGTGGCTACCTAACTACTGAAATATCACACAAATTAGTCAGAAAAAGCTTTCAACTATCCTACAATTAAGCAAATTAAGCAGACCATGAAATTCAGTTTTAACTTACAGAACTAAGATAAGCAAAGTGACATACATAAAACCAGTCATGTTTAAAGTTTCTAAGCAAAAAGCATGAAATTAACTACTGTGGTGATATAAATAAATATCAAATGCTGATGTATGCAGAAAACCAGTCATGTTTAAAGTTTCTAAGCAAAGAGCATGAAATTAACTATTGTAGTGATATAAATAAATATCAAATGCTGATGTATGCAGAACAGCAGGTCATATAATTCTCGATGAAATACATAGGGCAGGATTCACGAAGCCTCCGTGTAAGAGTTACAAGGCTTACACGGAGGCTGCAGTTAAATGGTGTGACGTCAGCATGTCTTGCATATGCATGAGGACATGCTGAATCACACCTAAGGCTAACACGGTCTGTGGAAGACAGTAGGGGGCGTGTCCGTACGTGGAGCCCTACAAACGGACATGCCCCCAGAAGAGTAAAAGTCCCGAAAGTAAACCCCCACGACAGAGTCCGTGTAAATGTGAATAAACACAACACAACACATGCCCCCACAGACTATGAACATAAAATGTATAAATGAACATCTTATATATTTTTTTTTAAGTTGTAAAGATGTTTGCCTGTGAGTGCGCTCGTTTGCGCGGGCGTGCCCGTAGCTTAGCTACAGTTAGCAGTCAGTGGAAAAGCATATAAGAACTAAATATGCAAAGTAGGCCAAGAAGCAATAGTGTAGCGGTAGAGACATCGGCTGAAGAGCAGGCAGTCATGGTTTGAGCCCCCCCAACATCAATTTTTATTTTTAGT
The DNA here is from genome assembly GCF_019279795.1 of Protopterus annectens. Taxonomy (NCBI): domain Eukaryota; kingdom Metazoa; phylum Chordata; order Ceratodontiformes; family Protopteridae; genus Protopterus; species Protopterus annectens. The sequence continues at coordinate 1,776,658,935 of NC_056728.1, read as the reverse complement.
GAAATAAGCATGAAACAAGTCCCTGACATATCTGTACATATATAAAATTATATTTTATGTAAAATGTAATGAAATGGGACGTATATTTTGAAGAAATGTGAGATAATAAAATAAAAAAAAGTCAGATGTGCCTATAGCTGAGCTACAGTCTAACAAGTTGAGTACATCTGCCCGTAGGTGAGCAGTGGTTTAACAGGTGTAAAATGAGTGCCCGTAGGTGAGCAGTGGTTTAACACGCTGAAACTGTGTGCCCATAGCTGAGCTGAGCGTAATATGCGTGCTGACAGCCAAATGACCCGTAAACCAGCGTAACCCGTTTGCACGGAGCTGCACGCCGCACCAACAAGCTAACTGACGGACGTTGAGCAAGCTGTAACAAAACTGCCTTTACACAGACACACCTCCTAGCCTGTGTAGATAGTCATAAAATATAAAAAGCAGTGGCCAGGTTCGAACCCAGGATACCATGCACCATAGTCAAGGTACTGAACCACTAAGCCATGACAGTTGCACTTAGAGATGCAGTAATAGCATATATATAGGAATGAATAGAAAGAGGAGCATGACAAAGTAGGTTTTGTGAAGCTGATACAATTCCAAATTGGCCAATCACAGATAAGTGCGGGAAAAACGGCATATATAAGCCCCATAGGTGGGAATACACAGCATAACCGATTGTAGAACCGACTTGCAGCCAGAATGTCAGGTGTAGGTGAGGGTAGTTGCTTTCGAGCACAGAGGTGGGGCGTTGAGGAGTCCAAATATATGGTTTGGCTCCTTGTCCACAATCATGAGGCCCAACTGGTGAGCAGGTCCGTCACCACCATGCGGACCTGAAAAGATGGAAGCAGGACCAACTGAACCGTTGGATCCAGGAGGCCCGGCAAATTCCCAACGCCCCACTACTGAGTAAGTTACATCTAATTATTTATGTAAGAAATTAACCTAGCTGATATTATGGAGATGTGTAATCCAATATTACTTTATTTATATTACAGCTGCAGGTGTCCGTTCTGTGAACCGTAGAGCCTATGGCGATAGGCTGGCATGGTTGCGCCACCAGGCAGGTCAGTAATTCTCTCCCTGTAACTGTAAATAAATATATAAGTATGACAATTAGCAAAAGAGTGCAGTGTAGTCACTAATTAATAAAATGTGCAAGTAACAGTGTAAGAGGGTTTGCAAGTATTGCTTGATTACAAAAGTGTGATGCAGCCTGTAATCCAAACATAAAAATGAAACAAGTCTGAAATAAAGATTTCCCACCTGTAATATAATAGTACATAACCTGCAGCAGGCTGAAAAGTACAGCTGCAGAAGCTGAGTAAAACACATGTGTGAAATATATCCCTGTTGAAATACAGAAACATGACAGAAGTGAGACTGTTGGAAAGGATTGTTAGAACTACAGGTAAAACATGTCAATAAAGCCTAGAATTAAGTACCATCCTGAATTGTAAAAATAAAACAAGTGAGAGAGTGTGAGAAAGAGTTATGAATCCACCAATAAAGTAGTACTAACTCCTGAATAAAGTATACTGCAGTCAGTACAGAATGAAATGAATGTGACAGGCAGAACCAAACACTAACATGTGCTGAAATTGGTACCGCAGCTGGAATGTGTATCCCAAAATCTGGATATGTTGCTCTCAGTCTGCAATATGCAGATAGTATGGTTGTCTGAAATACCAAACATCCACAGTTGTCTATAGCTATATAAAGCAAATGTAGCAGGATGATGTAGCTGAACAGAGCCAGATATGAATGTGTATGAATAAAATTGAAAATGTATATTGATGTAGCAGTAACATTCCTATCACTAACTTGAAGTAGTTATCACATAGGAAACTGTAGGCAGAACTGTAGTGTGTATATATCTGCAGCTATTAGAAATGTACAGCATATGTATTGGTATTTGAAGTTATTAATTAAATTTTATTCACCCTACCCTATAACCACATATAATCCATTCCACGTGAAATTGGTATGTGCAATCCCAATTAACATCCCTGGACATTTGTCCTGTTGGTTCATACATATTTGCATGTACGTTGATGCATCTGCCCTGTTCATACATCCAAACCTGATGGCCTGTTGCCATCAATCAACCCTGCATGCTGTTGGACTGTGTATTGCTGTTCAAAATATGCATGTGTTATGCTTGCTGTTCAATGGTTTGAATATCTGGGTGTTTGGTTAATGGGAATACTAATGCATGCTGTTACAACTAATTGTGAATGGTATTGTACGTTACTAACCCAAACTGTCATGACATAATGCAAAACATAGGATGACAGGGAAGGCGGGTTCCAGCGGACCCACCTCTCCCTCCTCAGCTAGCGAGTGCACCTGGCAGTAGTGCCCAGGATGGACCCTCCTCCGGTGGCCATGTGCCACCTGCGAGTGGAAGCACTGCAGGGGATGGGGCTCGTCCCCCCTCTGCAAGTGTGTCTGGAGGAGAACATCCACTCACCCTCCATAATGTCCGGACTGTGGTGCGTAGGGAGATCCGGGAAGCTGGTCTTGGGCCCCTATGCCAGCTTGAGGCACGGGTGGCACAACTAACGAGTGTGCCCGCTGCCCGGCCTACACAGCCCCCAGCACAGCCCCATCCTGGGCAGTGAAGGCACAGTGGCAACTGCCCATGGATGGGGATATCAATACCACTGTTGCCATCTGTGGGCTCATGGGCTCTAGATAGCCAAACATCCATCCCCGTCAATTGTGTAACCCCCCCCACATGTGTCATACACCGCCCCTGTATGCGTCTTGTTTGTCTTGTCTGTTCACCTACCCAACCTACCTCCACAGCTATACCGACTTCCTGTACCTGACATACCACTCTCAACTGGAAAAAAAAAAAAAAAAAAAAGAGCACTCTGTACCCACAAAAAAATTACGCCCCATACATAGCTGCCCATTTCGCACACATGTCTGCTGGACATGGAAACTGTCAATTACAATTGGCTGTACAACAAGTATTATTGTTGTCCTTACACCTCTCTCAGGGGTGGAAGGTTTCAAATGTCACACCAAATTACAAACATATGCACAGCTGTTGCTGATGAAGAAATGGGCAGCTATGGGCCTTACCTACATCCCTCCTGCAAAACCCGAGCTTGTTTCCCTACTGTCTTGCCCTCTTTGTGACCCCTTTTTCACCACTTTCCTGTCTCCCCATTTTCATTTCTTTCAAAGAAATTAGCGCGGGTGTGCACAAGAGTAAGCACTTTTAAGCAGTTGTAAGCGGGTGTGCGCAGAGCAGAACGCCAGTGCGCATGCATGAGCTCCGCGCAAACCAGCGCTAACCCAGTTACAACTGCTTAAAAGTGCCTTAGTCACTCTGAATGACAAGGCCTGTAGTCTGCTCAAAAGCAAAATAAAATCCCACTGTCAGTCCCGAACCAGGACCTTGGAAACAGTAGTCTGCATGACTTACCACTAAGCCATGACTGTTATACAAGAACATTGTGCTACAATAAATATATCATGTAATAGTAGGAATGAATGTAAAGGGAATATAGGATGTGTAGTACACAAAGCATGTCATGTATATTTACTGTCAAATGTAGTGGATTTTTATAATAGTAGTGTGTGAACAGAAACAGCCATGCTAGTTGGTAGCTAGTAGGTAATAATGTCACTGTAGCACCTTGCAAGCCACACACATACTCACAGCAGGATAATCACTGCCCATACCCCACAACCTCTTACAGCAACACATCCGGACTAAGTAATAAAAAATGTGGAGCAAAGGACCAAAAACAGGGACACATTCAAAATATTGCTCCAACAAACTTAGACAGTTGAGAGAGTAACATGTTTTGCATTATGTTGGATGTTTGGAAGGGTATGAAGTCTGAAACTGAAATGTTTGTCACTATAGTCTGACTTGAGCCCAGAGTGATTTGCCAGAAAAAGCTGTTTATGAGATATGGACCAAAATATGTGGCAAAAATGTGGACATCCTGCAAATATCTGTACACTTGAGAGGTCTGACACTGCCATATTTGAATAGTTAAGAGCCTAGACATAGCAGCAGTGACTGAGTTGCAGGGATGGCCCACAGACTTCCTGTGAAATGTACAAACAGTAGGCAGAAAGGTGTTGCAATACATGCAATGGTAACTATGAAGTACTGAAAGTATGCACCACTTGCACGTCAGAAATAGTGTAGTAATACATATGCTCATGCTAACCCACAGTCACAACTGCAGAATACCAGGCAATTTAATGGGTGTACCCCACTGATATGTACCATTCCATGAGGCAGATAAAAGATGCACCTGAGAGTCTCTGGGGCCTGCTCAGCAGCATACTCAAATACCCTAATAGATGTCAAGGCCCACATCATGGCCAGACCACACTGCATGCAGTAACACCCTAGCAGATATAGCAAGCATTCCAAGGTGTGAATGTACATGGAAAATAGGAAAGCCACAGCAACACACTACAGTCAAGACACCTAGCAGGCATACAAGTAGTGAATGTAAAGGGCAAATATTGAAGCCATAGCAACAAAGTGCAAGAGCCACTGCTATATACCAGTTACACCACATGTCCCACAGGAAAGCACACACACCCACATTAACAGTAGTAGTAGTCTTAGGTGTCAGTGTACATACACACTTAGTACAGGAAACTGGAGAAATGAATGGAGAAATGTTAATCTACAACACAGCCAGAAATATGAGAGAGATACTAACCTTTACACTCACAGAACAGTGTCCACAGCATACCAGCATGGTCCCTGCCCTTAAACTCTGAAAGGGCTACGCCTATCTCACATACCCTTTTATAGCACTGTCCTGGAATCACAGTGAGAACTGCAGTCAGTACACAACTGGCTGCATGCAATTAGCAAATGCTTGTTAACAATTGGTGCAGAGGCCATCACATGGACATATGCAGATACCTACAAAAGCATGCTGTACTCCCAGTCCACACATGCAATACTTTCATTGCATCCTCTGGAGAGAGAGAGAGAGAGAGAGAGAGAGAGAGGAAAAAAAAGCATACACAAACAAAAGCAGTCATCAACACCCACTCGAAAGCTGACATCTGCCAACTGGAGCAGCAGCAGGACACCAAACCAAACGGCAACGCAAGCAGCTGTGACAAACACAGGTAATGTAAAGTAATGCTTTAAAAGTCTACATACTGTGAACCCTCCATATGTGTCATTGGTCTGTATCCATATGTATATGAAGATGTGCATAGGGCAGGGGACATACAGCAACTATCAGTGAAGGCTGTACATACATATGTATGTGAGGGCATCTATGTGCACATATCAATGTAGGTTGAATGTAGGTTGTAGTGCAATGTACAAAGTAGGTTTCACAGTTATGTATGTTTAGCAGTATGTTAGTGTGTGTATACAGTTTTGTAAACAAACATGTTGATATACCTATCTATCATATGGATACGTATGTATGTCAATATATGTATGTATATATATATATATATATATATATATATATATATATATATATATATATATATATATATGCATATATGTATACATACATAGAGAGGGATGTAGGAATACATAGACAGATGTAGATAGATAGAATATATAGAAACATATATATGTAATACACACATACAGATATAGATATATGTAGATACATATACATAGACAGACAGATCTGACTATCTACAGATATGACTGTATATGACTATCTCACACTCCCCCTGTCCCACCCCCTCTGTCACTCTCACCCCCTCTCTGTCACACCCCCCCTCTCCATATCTATAGCAGTATATGTACATCGATATATATATATATATGTGTATGTATACAGACATATATATATATATATATATATATATATATATATATATATATATATATATATATATATAGACATATATATATATATATATATATACATATATAGATATAGATATATATATATATATATATATATATATATATATATATATATATATATATATATATATATATAGAGAGAGAGAGAGAGATGTATATATATTCTAAGTGAGGCAGATGTATTGCAACAGGTGCCTGGTGACAAAGGCATGGAGTGAACACCAGTGTCGAAACTGGAGTACCATACCCCATTTCAAATCACCTACACCAGTAACCACCAGATATGTGATTGGCTGCTCACCACTGCATGTGTCAGGGGTGAACAGGGACATAAATGTGTACAATAGTCCCCCCAATGATAGTCATAGTGGCACACTATTCCCAATGATAGTCACAGTGGCACACTATTCCTGGAATACCTGCACATGGTATGTGTCAGCAGACATGGTGTGTCAGCTATGGACATGTAGGTCAGTGTACCCCTCCACACCACACAATGGCTGCCACGGTATGTACCTCACATGACAGCTACAGATATGGAGAAGGACACAGTGACATGTACAACACTGTGACAATGCACTCAAACACATTACCAATGCACAGTGACTGACAACACCACAGAGTACACACATACTACCCACATAGAGGTTACCACTCCTGGATTTACATACTTAAGTCACACCCATGACAGATGTCCAACAACCATAGTAACACCTCACACCATCCCCAACCTAAATGACTTCTGTGTGTCGTCCTTGACACCGCAGTAGAGAGCACATGGCAGAGGTACAGGTTCCTACCCACAGAGAAGACATACCCTGCAATAAACCACACAGCGTTAAGAAGCAAGACTCCCCATGAGTACATGTCACACATACCCCTGCTGAATGTTAGTCAGATAGGTAATATACCATATGAGTCACCCTGTGTAACTGTTTGACAGGAGCAGGTACCATCACATCACATGTGTCAAAATGGTCAGGGTAGCAGAACAGTATGCTGCTGTAGTCCCAGGGGCAATAGCATATTGTATTGTATCGTATTGTAATGTATTGTATTCTATTCTATTGTATTGGTATGTAGAGGTGCCTCCTTTGTGGAGTGGAACCACTGCTGCTGTATGCCAGTGTACAGGTACATATCCTGTAGTCAGGCTAGTGTTACATAGCACTTCTATATGTGTGTTTAGCTCCTCTTGGAGTTCATGTAGCATGCAACCGGGGATACCATCAGGTCCCATTGATGCTGTGTTTTCTGCTTTTCTGAGGGCAGCTCTCACCTGGACATCTGTGATGACAGGAAGGTTACATTCAGCTGGGATAAGTATGTCTTAGTTTGGGGGAGAGGGGGGAAACTTGCACTGAACCTGTCTGCCACAATGTTGCCAATATCTGTGGGTTCAGTGAATTATTTGTTGTTGTGTACTAACTATGAGCATATTGGAGGGTTTCTGACCAGGTTTCTAACATAACTGAAGAAGGCCTTGTGGTTATCTGTAGTGTCCCCGGTGATTTCCCTCTCAAAGTTGCCCATGGATGTTTGTATGAGAGAAAATAGCTCTTTACTAGTGCTGATCAGACATGCCTTCCCTTTATGGAATTATGCTCTGTCTTGCAGTAGCTTCCATCCTTTGTTATACAATCTGTCTATGGCTGGGGTCCACCAGACAGGATGCTTTCCCTTTGTGGAGAGTGTCTTGGTCTTATATGGGATTGCATGATCCATGCATTCTCGGAGATGTCCGTAGAAATCATTTGTGAAGGAGTCAGCATTGTGGGTTGTGTCTTCCACTGGCCCAGTGGGCTTAAAGGATACCATCTCAGTATTACGAAGTGTAAAGTTTGCATTTGAAATGTTATTCACTGTAGTCGTTTGTGCTGGTGGTGGAGGTGGGATATGTATATCCAGGGCAATTAGTTTGTGGTCAGATCACAGTAGTTGATGATGTACCCCATATAGTACCTCAATACAAACCCCTAGAGTGAGGATGTGCTTTGGACCTGAATCAGTGTTCTGACTGCTGGGGTTTGGTAGTATGTCGTATGGAGTGTGCCAGGTACTGTTGCACAGTTGTTGGCTGAGCACTGATACCTGGCCATTTACATGTGTATCCACCAATAGAAAGACAGATGCTATATATGTGAGATATGTTGTATCACAACAGTCGAGTAGCATGTGTAGTATGTGTGCCAAATTCTGCTGACATATTTTGCTGATATCATGTTATTTCCTTTTTCAGGACCATGGCTCACCAGCGCAATCCAGCGTACTCGGCAGCTGAGGATGAGGAAATACACCAGAGCCTGGTGCGGGATTATGCAATACTCTTTTCCCACACCAGCCAGAATCAGCAGGAGAGGGCTGCACTGTGGCAAGACCTGGTCTGTCGGGTAAATGACATAGGCACGCATAATAGGACATATGAGCAGGTACGACATCACTGCAGTGATTTAATCAGAAATGTCCGTCAGCGTGAGTCCGATATCCACAGGCAACAGGTTGCCACAGGTGGTGGGGTGGCTACACATCCCTCACTCACCAGACTGGATGGACTACTCATAAGTGTTGTGGCTCCTGCCCACCAACAACAACAACAGCAGCAGACCTGCATTATGATGGAGGCTGGAGCCACACAGCACCAAGACTATGAGCGTGCAGGTAATATGCCATATGTATAGTTGACTGTTGTGTACACTGGTAGTTAATGCATGTGTGAGGTGTGTCCTTGGTTTGTAGCTGTCATTATAGTATTTAATGTGCAAGTGTGATATTCTCAATATCAGCAGCTGACCTGTGAAAGGCAACTGTTGTACTACTGACCTGTATCATACTCAGTAACAATGGCACAGTTGTGCCCACTGACATTAATTTCCTCACTTCTGCATGTCCCTCCGGTGTAACAGCAATGCAGCCTATCCATGCTGGTGAGTGTGTATTAACAATACCTTTAATAGTCTTGATAGTAATAGCAATATTAGGCTCACTTAGTAGTGCTCTGTGTATGCATGCAGGTGTATCTGTGTCTGTGTGTTGATATCTTGCATACTGAGTAGTGTGCAAGTGTGCAACTGTGTGCAAGTGTGCAAGTGTGCAACTGTGTGCATGTGTGCATGTGTGCATGTGTGCACCTGTGCATGTATGCATGTGTGCATGTGTGCATCACTGGTAACATTGTGTAGACATTGTAAACTGTGTTTCCTGTTTCCCTCCCACAGGTTCTGGTGCTGCTCTGGTGTCAAGCAGCAGGGAACCTGAATCAGGTGCCACGGGTACTGATAATGATGACATCTGTGTAATGGCACAGGAAGGTGTGCCAGGGTCCATCACTGGTCAGCCAATTGACAGTACACAGCTGTCAACCCCATCAATGCGCACCGTCATCCTGCCAATACACCCTTTGTCACCAATGTCCCTAGGTGATGGACAGGATACAGAGGGCATTGACCAGGGTAATGTGGTATCTGTGGCACATGCTTCCCCACACAACAGCCATGGGCATGGCCCTGAGATGGTACCACACAGACAGATGTCCAGGGGTTCTCGTGGGAGCATCCGTGGGCATACTGCCCCTGTTAGACATGCCCACAGAGGTCTTACAACCTCAGCTATGTTTAGGGCTGTCATGCAGGCACAGTCACGTATGGAACGGTACACCAGATAGGGTCTGAGGGAGCTGACAGGATGTCGCACAGCCATGACTGACAGTATGCGTGACATTGCGGCTGCCATCTGTAATTTCACCTATGTCATAGACAGACGTTGTGGGGACATATTAGATAAATTCCACAACTACATGTCCATGAGCCAGGGCAATGGTGGACGGTTGAGGCATCGACGTGGGCGTATGCCAGCAACAGCAGCAGCTGGCAGTCGTCGCAGACGACAACAGGGCCGCGGCCACCCCCATAGTGCCAGCAGCAGCCCCAGCAATGCTGGGTCTGTGCTGTCATCAGACCGCCCCAGGAGACCACGTGCACGTGGCTCTGGACAGGCCCAACAGGGATCTGTGTCCAGTCAACGAACACCTGCTTCTGATGACAGTACCCAGTCTGGATTGGTACCGGATACAGTCCGTAGCACCCCTGCAAGGCACAGGTACCGTGTCCATGGCCAGAGACACTGATCTGTATGACCTGGCAGGTACAGTCTGTGGCTGTCCACAAACACCGGTATATGGCAGCCATGAGGTGGAACTGTGTGCATCCATACACACATGCGAATTGACAACACCTAGGGCTACCGCATACACGCACACACTGCATCAACATTGCCCCACCTTGTACTGCTGTCCCTCACCAACACACATACACATACATGTCAATTGGTGGTATCAGTGGCAGACTCAGGCACACCAAGTTCACACCCTGTGCATATGATGAAACTGTGCCACCTCCTTCAATCTGTAACATCAGTGCAGGTACAGGTTAACATGTTGCTGATGCACAGGGTGACTACATAGGCATGTAGTAATAGTATCATGTTGTTAACAGTACTGTGTGCTGATATAATTGTGGGTATATCCCAGCATGCCTGATGCAGTAAGGGTATGATTGTCTTGTACTGTTTTCTACACCCATGGTAAGTACCATAGTGTATCATCTGCACATGTTTGCATACTGGTGGTAAGGATGTCAACAGAAGGCCACATACATAGGTAGCACAGGGGATAAGGTAATGAAAGTATTGATACACAATGATGGACATGTAAACTGCAAGTGGCATGTTGCCCACACTGGACTCTGCAATGCAGATGTTTGAGGATGTTGATATGTGTGCAGTACTGCACGACTGGTACAGGACACACAGGTGCACCCTAGCACTGCAAGCTCACATCGCATACCATGCTAGACAGCCCCAACACACAAAACTAACTTTCACAGGAGGGGGAGTCCCCATAAATGTCAGGGATACTGTGGTGGCAGGACAGGTAGCATACATCCTACTAAGTATGGAACCACTGAGTGAAGGCTCAGTGTCTGTTATTTGACATGTGTATTACTGCAGGTATGAGCACCTGGGTTTCCATCCAGTTATTGTACATCCTGACGGTACATGGTCTGTACACTTGTGTGCACTGAGACTGGACCCTGGCCATCTGACCTGTGTATTTCCATGTACATGTGCATAGTGCCTGCATATTTGCACTGTGACCTACTGGAAGTGGTACAGCTTGTTTGTTGTACAATGGACTACATGCAGCCCTGCTTACTGTAGCTTTGTTTGCATGCATGTTTGCTTGCAGTTACCCTGGAACACTGATCCCACCTGCAATGCAGATTTACAGAGCTTCTGTGGACTCCTAGTGACATCTGCATAGCTTACTATATGTATGTCCATGTCTCACTTGACAGAACGTCACTGTTTGTCCTGTTCACATGTACGTTGCCTGTGACACATTGCATATGACTTTCCTGGCATTTGACCACATGTGCAGTCATATATGCCAGTGCTAACTAATCACAGGCACTACACCCTCACATACTCACCTTCTGTACCTTGTTCCCCATTGGCCCTATGTGCTGTTAATCACCATGGCAATCACAATACTATGGTAGCATGTGCAAAGGTCACTTGTCAGTCACCTCTATGGTACAGTTGTGGAATATGTGAGTCATGTGGCAATGTCACAGCTGCCACATTTACACAGTCAACCCTCTCCCCTACACATGGATGTACAACACATGTATGAGATGCAACCACATAGCCAAACTGGGGACTAAGCACTCTGAACCCAGTACTGGCATAACCTGTCAGGTGGCATGAAATACTACAGTGACTACAATACCAGTCTGATGTAGACCTACACTGACAGCAATCCAAACACATGAACACACTGGGGCATTCGTGGAGCCTCAGAATAGCATCCTGCCTGAGCAGCAGACACCTCTGCAGCTGGCACACAGGCATATGTTAAGCCAGAACACAGCACGTGCAACACATAGCACACAAATCCTGTGTGCCAAACAGTCACAGCCTGTATGGCTAGACAACACACCTGCTACAGTTGTGTTAGGTACCTTTATTGTCTGGTACAGTGAGGTCCCGCTCACCAGGCTGGACGAGGTGAAGGTCACAGTGATATGCCCGTGGGACACTATGGTCCACCACATAACACAAGCATACAGGTCAGTCAGAGGCATGGACACATATGACTCAGTCATTGTCCATGCCACTATGGCTGACCTGTGATGTACCTTCCTGGACTACATGATAGGGAACATAGAAGGGCTCTCTGAGCATGTGGCACAGGCTGGTATGACCCTGACCTTGGTTGGCATCATACCCTCACCAAGAATGCTGAAGTATTACTGAATGCTGATGAATTACTGTAGCTACAACACCCTAGCTGAAAGGTTCCTAGCATGTAGTCACTGCATTGCTATGGAACAACTTGTTACCACTCCCACAACAGGTGAAAACATGCAGCACCTGTTCATCAACAACATGTAGACTATATGCCCCAGACCAGATGTGTATCCCTCGCTGCTAGGATGATATCATATACAACTCACACTGTATATACACATACCACATGCAGCACCCACACAGAAGACCACAGTCATAATGTTATCCAGTGCAAATACCATGCATTCACATGTGGCGGGCGTCAGACATGGGAACTATTGAAGGTCACAGGTACATATGTGTATTTGGCACACACATACACCATCTGTGTCCATTGCCATTACTGGTTTAATCGATGTCGTGCATTATTGTGAACAACAACCCACACACATGGGCATTCTGTGTGACAAAAACACACGTGGCATGTGTGGAACTGAAAGCCATAACTAACTGTGCTATGACAGTAGTGAGAGACGCAGTATCAGAGTGTGCTATTTGCATTACTGGGAGATTTGCCCTCTTCTGCTGTACTTGTAGGGTGCTGACATCATCTCTGTGTAGAGATTGGAATATGCAGCAGCTGGTGTGTTGTACTGGTTGCCAAAAGGGTCAGTTATTTCACACATATAATTGCACACACCCTACTTCCACCCCCCACCACACACACACACACGCTTGCCAGATTCAAATCCCTACCTAACTATGTTATGAAACTCAAGACGGACGCATTAGCAGAGCGCGCTATTCGCATTAGTGGGAGGCTTCCCTTCTCCTGCTGTACTTATAGGGTGCTGACATCATCAGTGTTTAGAAAGGGGAATGTGCATCCTGTAGTGTGTTCTCCTAGTTGCCAAAAGGGACATTTCCCTCACACAGAATTGCACATACACTAACCCCTCTCACCCAAACTTGCCATTTGCAGGATTCAAACCCCTACCTAGTTATGTCATGATACTCAAGATGGAAGCATTAGCGGAGCACGCTATTCGCATTACTGGGAGGTCTCCCTTCTCCTGCTGTACTTATAGGGTGCTGACATCATCAGTGTTTAGAAAGAGGAATGTGCATCCTGTAGTGTGTTCTCCTAGTTGCCAAAAGGGACATTTCTTTCATACAGAATTGCATACACCCTAACCCCCCTCCACACACACTGAGCATTTGTAGGATTCAAATCCCTACCTAACTATGTTATGACATTCGAGACAGACGCATTAGCGGAGCATGCTATTTGCATTACTGGGAGGTTTTCCTTCTCCGGCTGTACTTATAGGGTGCTGACATCATCAGTGTTTAGAAAGAGGAATGTGCATCCTGTAGTGTGTTCTCCTAGTTGCCAAAAAGGACATTTCTCTCACACAGAATTGCACACACACTAACCCCCTCACCCAAACACACACACTGAGCATTTGCAGGATTCAAACCCCTACCTAACTATATTATGACACTCGAGACAGACACATTAGCATTGCGTGCTATTCACATTACTGGGAGGTTTCCCTTCTCCTGCTGTACTTATAGGGTGCTGACATCATCAGTGTTTAGAAAGGGGAATGTGCATCCTGTAGTGTGTTCTCCTAGTTGCCAAAAGGGACATTTCTCTCACACAGAATTGCATACACACCAACCCCGCTCACCCACACACTGAGCATTTGCAGGATTCAAAACCCTACCTAACTATACTATGACACTTGAGGGAGACGCATTAGCAGAGCGCACTATCCAAATTATTGGGCATCTGTTCTGCACCTGCAGTATTTATAGGGTGCTGACATCATTATTTATACAGAGGTATGTACATCTATTACTACCTGTCAGGTGGGGGATAGCATATATATGCATTTGCAGCCACCTACTTCAGGGTCAGATATGCACATCAGCACTGGCAGGTTATGTTTTATACCATGCTTCATGACCACAGGACCTGTAACACACAACACAACCAGTTCAGACCACCCCTCCCACATCCGGGACACACACTTTGCTTCCCTGGGAACAGTGCCAAGATATGAAGGTGTTCACATACACCATTCCAGTTGTTAACGTCAGGTACGGGTATATTGTGTGTGGGAACTACTCAGGCCTCTACAACATTACCCTACAGCCACTACAATTTGTGAGTCCGTGTACTATGGCAGGACCACTCACCACAGCCACAAGGGGGAATACATATTGCACCTGACCATCTGCAACATGGGTACTCACTGTTCCACACCAGAGGTAGACCACCATTGTTGATATCTGACCATACCCACCATTCCCTGGACATCCATATCCCATCCCCACCCCCAGGCAAGGTTGTCACTGCAAACAAAGTGTATTTATCAAAAGCAGACTTTGCACTTGTGAAGACTGGGGTGGAAGACATCAAAGGACCCCCTTGCTGGGGGAGTATACAGGCCACTCTGCATAATCCTTGACAATTGCATTCTATGAGCATGTGGAAGGTTTGCATTGATCATGCTATCCCAAATATACCCATGACTCCTCCACAACAGGACACCCTGTCAGGTGTACACCAGCCATATATGAGCTGTCCAACAGATGGAGTGAGCTAATACATTGCAGAGCAGTAGCCCACAGAGGGAGGACATCTCTGAACAGTACTGGCATGACACTTCAATCCCTCATAATCATCATGACAACGTGTTGACAGTGAAATTGTCCAGACACTGCAGATAAGGCTCCCCTCAGTCTGTTGTTGACACCCACTTACTGTTAGAGGTCCTCACCAACCCTCTTCCAGCACACACCAACAACATGGATGTGGCATAGCAAATTCAACCCCTGGGATCTCCACTGTGCCCCTGCTTGACGGAGGCACAGCACACTAGCCTCAAACGGTGCCTTATGTGACCTACGTTACAGTGGCACAGTAGCCTACTGTACTGGGGATGCAGAAGCCAAGCACACTCTGGCTAAGCTTTCATTCCCTAGGGCAAACAGCCTAGTATTGACCTCTACACCCATATGTTTAATTGTCAGATGCACAATATTTGTTGCTGATAGACTGTTTGCAGGTCTTTATTGCCATAGCATTCCCTGTTTCTATGAACAACGTGTGTATCTGTGGAAGATGTTTGAATATGAGAGGGATCCACTATATCAGATATGCGTGGCCAACTGCTAAACTGAGATATGGCCTAAGTGTGTGAGCATGCCCAGTTCAGCCTTTCCATGGCATGTTGTCTGACATATGTCTCATTTATCAAAGTGTGCGAGCATGCCCAGTGTGAGCTTTTCATATGTTGAACTCTGCAGTCCACCACATTTGTGGATGAGTGTGAACTTCAACAATATCTCATGTTTATGGTTGTGTGTTGGGTGTCATGTTGTGTATTTACTGGCCAACTGCTTTGTGTCTGAACACAACAGGGATTATACTGTGCCTGCAGGGTTTGCATGGGATACTTTGCATACAGTTGTCAACATCCTTTCATACTGACCTAACACTGTAGTACCATATAGTGTACTGGTTCAGTACTTTCACTGTGGTGGACAGTATCCTGGGCTTTAGTCCTATCACTGCTTTAAATTTTCATAGTGAGCACAACAGACTGTTTAGGGGCCAGTTGTGCACATATGACCATGTTGCATTATGTTCAGATATGGACTACTTAAACCAGGCTTGTCCAACATTGGTAGTGTATTCCACAACATAGGTGGACATTGGCAAACACTAGCGATGTGCCCTAGGCCATTTCTAATGCTAGTCAGAGAGTGTGTTTGTCCTTCGACACACATTGTAACTGGAGTTTGCCATGACATGTGTCATGGTTAGTATACTGTGCCTCTGTCTACCTGTGACATAACAGTGATACCCAGGGTGAACCTACCATCTCCCATCCACTCATCAAGATTCCTCTTGAGGAGAGTCGATGGGTGACTCTCTGGCTAACCTGTACTGGGAGTTTACTCAAAAGTGGGGGGTGGCTTCTGTGTTATGGATCATTCAGTACAGCTTGTCCTATGTATGTCAGTGCTGGGGTTCAGGTCTCTCACGTGCATAGCTCACTGCCATTCAGATTGTACAAGGTGCAGCATGTTCATTGATTCCAGCTTGGACATGGCTTTATACATCAGGCACAGCTTGCCTCTGGGCAGGCAGTATGGCAGTGTGTGGAGCTGCAGTTTCTTTAATCAGGCAACACATGGCATCTGTTCAAGCTCTTTGATACTCCTGATGAGGTACTTTTGGGGTCTTTCCAGTTGATGGAGGTGTCTGCTGAGGTACATCTCACAGGGGCCATTGTAGTCAATTGTGACGCTGATGAAGGATGACTGCAGAGCCACAATGACCTCCCCTGATCTAGATCTGACTACCTTCATGATTAGGTGGGTATATGGTATGTTTCTGTAACCACTACAGCCACATGCTTGTCCAGTGCAAGATATCTATCAACTTGTGTCCCCAGGTCTCTTATTACATCTTAAGTACTTAATGGGTTAACACCTATGTGGTAATTGGTGGGCACTTACTGTACATCCACAGGGGTTGACTATACACTTTTCTGCAATTAGCTTGCTGACATGGCTATGGCACCAGTTGTCTGTTTCTATGTGGCCCTTTTGTGGGATGCTTGCGTCAGCTGGAGGGTCAGATATGGTGGCCAGTTTGTAGTCCTCTGCAAACTTGTTCAGACACAGTCCTTCCATGTTGGTCTGTACCTATGGGACATATATACCAAACAAGGGAGGTCCCAGGACCAAGCCTTGTGGGGTGCCAGTTGTATCTGGTTTGTAGTCTGACATGGCTGCAGCATTTCTGACCATGTCAGTTCTGTCCTTGGTCTGGTTTGCAACCCCTCTACTGCCATAGGGGTTTATATTTAAGCTGGTGAGCTTATCTATAATGAACACATGGGGTATTGTATGGAAGACTTTTGCAAGGTCCAGCTAGGCTGTGTGGACCAAATTCCCCTCATCAATGACCTTAATGACTGTTTCAAATGAGACAAACATGATTAAGAAGCAGGATCTGCACTTAAGAAAGCCACACTGGGTAGGGTCCAGTGTCAGTAGGTCCCCAATATCTTTATGTCTGAGGTACATGCTGATCCTTTCCATAGCTTTGCAGACCAAGCTTGTCAGCATTCTGGGGTGGTAGTTTGCAGTATCCATTCAGGCAACACCTTTGTGGAGAAGGACCACTGTTGTTGTACACTGCTCTTTGGGTACATATCCTGTGGTAAGGCTGACATTGAGCAGTAGTGTTATTTGGCATGCCATTCTTCTTGGAGTCCATGTTGGACTCAGCCCAGGACACCATCTCATACCATTGATGCTGTGTGTTTTGCTTTGTAGATGCTGGCTGTTACCTCAGCATCTGCAATGTCAGGGGGCCAAGCACTCTGCTGGGATAGAAATTTTGCATTTTGGGGGGGGGTTGCACTGCACCTGTCAGGTTGGATGTTGGCAATATGTGTGTGTGTTTGGTATGTTGTTTGTAATATTTGAGTGATTCAGAGCATATCTGTGAATTCCCAACAAGGTTCCTACCATCAGTTAAGAAAGCCTTGTGATTATCCTTAGTGTCCTGTACAATTTGTATCTTCATAGGTTCATAGGTTCATACTAGGCTATCTGCCCTAGGGCATTTCTAAGCCTAGCCAGAGTGTGTGTCCCTTGCTATGTGAATATTATGGCCATTTATGATTGACTTTACTGTGCCTCTGTCTGGATGTGACACATTGAAGACCCCAGTGTGCATCTACAATCATCCATCCACTTGGCAAGATTCCTGTTGAAGAGAGTCAGTGAGGGGCTCTGCCTAACATGGAGTGGGATTCCGTTCCAGGGTGTAGGGAGCCTCTGGGTTATGTATCTGTCCCTCCAGCACATCCTATTTCATTATGTGTTGAGGTTGACATCTCTCACTCTCACAGCTCCGATGGATTTGGGTTTTCTGGGGTGGAGCATGTCCATTACTCCTGTGTTGGACATGGCCTTGTACAACAGGCATGCAACGCCTCTGCATAGGCAGTATGTGACTGCATACAGCTGGGGTGTCTACAGCCAGGCAGCATATAACAAATATTTGAGACCCTTTATCCTCTTGGTGAGGTACCTTTGAGGTCTTTCTAACTGCTGCAGGTGTCGGATAATGTACATCCCAAATGAGGCATTGTACTAGATTATGGGTCTGATAAGAGAGCAGTATAGGGGCACAATGACCTCTGCTGACGTAGATGTGAATCCTTTCATGATACGGTGTCCAGTATAGACAGTCTTCCTAGCCACATTGGCAATGTGAGTGTCACATGACAGGTTACTGTCCACTTGTGTCCCTAGGTCCCTGATTACTCCTTCCATACATAATGGATTACCACCTATGTGGTAATTTGTGAGTACCTTGTTTGGTATTTGGTGAGACATTCATACTGTCCAGTGTCTTCAGGATGGCTGAGTGGGGTTCCTGTGTGTGAGAGTGTGGTCTGTAGCATGCTACAGACTGTACAGCAGTTTTGCCTATGGTTAGTTGCACATGGGTGGTCTCCGATGCTTCGTGCATTGTCAGTTACCTGGACGTGTGGGTGTCTGTGCTGAATATGGATACTCCCCCTCCTTTTATGTTTTGGTCCAGGGTTTGGGGCCATAACGCATGATATGAGGTATAACCTGGTAGTGCTGGTGTGCTGTCAGGAGCCTTGCTGCAGGTTTCTGTCACTGCACTGACATCCATGTTCTCCATACTGGGGAGGGCCTTGGGAGCATGCATGTTGAGGTTTACATGTCTGGCATTGGGCAGCATTACCCTTATGTTTCTTTCCACTTATGTTTTCTAGGGAGGTGGGTTAGTCTTTTCAGCCTTGCCTACAAAAGGCTCTATGGAGGTGGCAAGAGCCTTATCCAATATCCAGACACCCATGGGTAACAGGTGCAAGCCATCCCTGGCACAGCAGCGTGGCTTGTCAAGCATGACATCCCAAGCAGACAGACATTGGATCCCCTTGGAATGACACCAGTAATTGTGCCACTTGTTAAAGCTGATCATTCTGTGTTTGTACTGTGGCATCATTCTTGGTGAGGGTAGGATGCTGCACATGGTCAGTGTCATACCGGCCTGGACTACATAATCGGAGAGCTCATCTATGTCTCTTTTCATGTAGTCCGGGGAGGTACATCTCAGGTCATTCACGCCAGCATGGACAATGACTGCATCATATTTCTACTTGCTTTGGGGTGACCTGCGTACTTGTGTTATGTGGCGTATTGTAGCAGCCTACAGGCAGCTTACTGTACCCTCTCCCTTGTTCAGTCTGGTGAGTGGGACAGCAGTGTGTCTGACTATGGAGTCACCTATTACAACTGTATCAGGCATGTTGTTTCTCCTTCTGGCCTGTGACTGTTTGGCACACCAGCTTTGTGTACTATGTGTTGCATGTGCTATGTTTGGAGGTAGTGGTTGCTTGGGTGTCTGCTTTGGAGGCCTCTGTTGATGTGGTGTGTTTGTAATTAGGGCCTCCAGAAATGTTTTTCTGTGTTTATGTCTTTGGTTTGCAGTTGTGATGGGTCTATTTGAGACTGGGTTGGTGGTGTGTGTGGTTACCTTCTCCTCCTGTCTAGTTTTGACAGTACTGAGTTTAGAGAGCTCAGCCTCCGGTTTGGATAAATGGTTGCATCTCTCACATATATTTGTATTTCTTGGGGGGAGGTGAGGGTTGTCTGTGTACATGGGGCAGGTGTAACATTGCCTCAAGATTCACAGATTCAACTTGTTGTAGCTGGCCTTAGTGGATTGTATGAGTGGACATATTTTATTGCCATACTACTGATCAGTGATTATTTCCCTTTTTATGTTTGCTCTATCATGTTGTAGCTTCCTCATTCTCTTGTATGGTTTGGTAATGGCTGGAGTCCACCATGCCAGATGCCTGCATGTATGGCATTGTGTCTTGGTTTTATTTGGGATTGCATAATCCATGCATTCCTGGCAGTATTCATGGAATGCCTGTATAACAGGTTCTGAGGTGTGGCCCATATTTTGCACCTGCACAGGGCCTTTAATGGATTCCACATCAGTTTGGAGGAATGCAACTTTTGCTTTACACATGTTTTTCATTGTGGTTTTCTGGCCAGGGACTGTGGTCAGGATGTGTATATCCAGTGTGATTACTCTGTGGTCTGGTCTTACCAGTGAGGGATACACTTCTCATCTTGCCATCCAGTACCCATGTTGCTGATTATCACATCCAGTATGCTTACCCCTCTTGTGGGAGTGGTACGTTGTTCCTGGGCATTTTGGTTTATGGATTCTAGGCACTTTTGTCCTACAGTGTTGGAGCTAGAATAATGCTCCCAGTCTATGTTTGGGTATTTTCAGTCACCCAATATAATGTGGTTTGGAGGGCTTGATATATTCATGTATTCCAACATAGGCCAAGTGCAGTTCCTGGGGTTAGGACTGTAGTCTGTAGCAGGCTATAACCTGGGAGGCAGTTTTAGCCACTGTTACTTGACCATGGCTAGTCCATGCTGCTTCTTGTTGTGGTACCAACATTGGGGTGTGGTTATCCTTGACAATTATTGCTAGTCACCCTCCTTTTGTGGCTTGTTCCATGTTTTGAGGCTGTACAGCACCGTATGAGGTGTAACCTGGTAGTGTTAGGGTGCTGTTGTGAGCCTTGACCCAGTTTTCTGTTACAGGACAGATATCAACATTCTCCATACTGGGGGAGTTTAGACTGCATGCATCTTGCTGTTTAGACTTCTGGCATTGGGTAGCATTACATCTAGGTTCTTGTCCCTTGTGATACCTATGGAGGTGGGTTTGTGTTTTGAGCCTTACATATTCAAGGCACGCTGTGGGTAATAACAGCCTTTGCCAGTATCCATATGGCCAGGACTGATAGGTGCATGCCACCCCTAGCAGGTGGAGCATCATGTCATGCTCAGCATGTCATCCCAGGCTGTCACACATTGGATCCCCTTTGACTAACAGCAATACTTCAGCCATTTATTGCAATTGATCATCTCATCGTCATATTATGGCATCATGCTTGGTGAGGGTAGGATGTTAGTCAGGGTCATCAAGTTTGCATATACTACATGGTGTTACATTGCTTAACACATGGCATTCATGCCTCAGGTGGTGCTGCAGGGCTGCCTCTGTCGGATGCACATACTACACTCCCTGTACATGTTTGAGAGCAGGTTATGTCATTTTAGGCATCCCTGTTATTATATGAGTGAGTCAGAGGGGTATCATTCCCAGGGTTCCTACTGAGCCAGTGTATGTGCTATGCATTGCCTCTTTGCCAAGGCCAGGGCATACTGGGCATGCCTCCTTCTGCCTACTGGGGCAGGCTCAGGTTGTTCCTCCTCCGAGTCACGCTCTGCCTGTGATGGCTTTGGCAATGGTGGGGGGCTGTTTGGCCCGGCCCTATGCTGGTCCTGCTGCAGCTGTTTTCGCAGGATCATATTATGTAGTATAGCACATACCATGACAATTTGGGTACATGTAGTTGGTGAGTACTGAAAGGCTCCACCAGATGTGTCCAGACACCGGAACCGTGACTTGAGCAGCCAAACACACGCTCTATTACATTACGTGTTTGTGCGTGTGCCTCATTATGGCATTCCTGTTCAGGTGTGTGTGCGTTTCTGATGGATGTCATCAGCCACTGCTCCAGTGCATAACCTGCATCCCCCACTAGGTGTCCATGTGGGATGTCCCCATTGGCAAATGTCTGGTACAGCTGCGTCAAATGCTAGATATGGGAATCATGGTAGCTCCCAGGGCAGCCAGCACACACATTCATTATTATTCCCTGGGCATCACACACGACCTGGCAGTTGATGGAGGGGAAGCCCTTGCGGTTTATGTAGGCCCTACCCCGCTCACCAGCTGGTGCTTTGATGCGTATGTGCATGCAGTCTATTGCACCCACTACCTCAGGGTATTCCGCTATTTGCTGGAAGAGATGCATATTGCTGGCCAATACCTCATGGGCATTGGGGAAATATACATGATCACTGACATGTGCTGACATGGCATCCAGGAACTGGTGCAGTACCCTGGAGGCTGATGCCTGTGATATCCCCATCATATCACCAGTTGGTCTCTGGAAGGTACCCATTGCTAGTATTCTTAGGCCAACACATACCTTGGTTTCCACTGGGATGGGTTCCCCTCTGTTGGTTCTGTGTGTGAGGCGTGGTCTGCACAGCTCAACAATTTGCTGCAGGAGGTCTCTGTCCACTCTATAGCGCTCCACTATCTCCAGCTCATGTAACCCATGGTAGGTGACCCTGGGCCTGTACACTCTTCTCCGTCTCCTCACTGTGGGTTGTCTGGCACCATTTGCATTGTCACCACCCTCAGCAAGTTGCCTATGTCTCCTTATGACAGCTATGGCAGCCACTAGCATTTCTGCTCTGAGTTCAGCTTTTTCAGTTTTCACTTCTAATAGCTTACTCCTGTCTTGCAGTGTCTCTTGAGAGAAACATCCTGCACTGCTGTTTGCAGTGTTTTAAGTGCTTGGCTGGGCTACTATTCTGCCTGTGTAATTGCCTGCTTCTAATTGTTTTCACCTGCTAGCTCCAGCAGTATTCCCTGCTAGCTTCCTACTAATTCTGTTGCTTCCTTTTTCCTCTCTGTTTCCTCAGGGGGGAGCAACATGCATGCCAGCAGAAACACGCTCACAGTGGCTTACACGCGCACACATGCTTACACGGTTTAGAATCTTCTTATTCGGGTTAAAACACGCGCACATCAGCGCAAACAGTCTTACAAGTCTGCCAACAGGCTCCCACATGCTCAGTCTGCCTTACACGCGTGCACACTGCCCTACTCGTGCCTCATGGCGCGCACAACAAGAAACTTTGGTGTAAGCAACAGTGTACACCTTCCATTTCTTGACTTTCCCATGCTTATCTTGTGGCACTCCTCTTTCCATGATATGTGCCTGACATGTGTCATGTAACACTGACCTCCAATGAACTGCATTTCTTTCTGCTATTCCCCCCTGTGATGTCACCTATCTCCTACTCTGTTCCTCCCCCTTATGTAACTCCTACACTACTCAGAATGTGCTCATTTGCTATGTGACAATGGGATTCAGTATCCTAACACTCATTTACATCAGATTGCCTACTAATGCTTAGTTACATGTCTTAGACTCAGCTTCCCCCGTTGGCAACCAATAAACGTTGGCCATGTTGCTTTTGGTCTGCTGGTCCCTGCATTGTAAATCCATGTATTGCATAAAACCCACATTTGTGGGTTTATAACCTTCATTTTTATGTTTTTATATAGCGCAGCCCATTTGCGTGGGGCTGTGTTGCGTTTAAACATCGGCGATCGCTGAAAAAAAAAATTATTTATTTCTCATATTTGCATCGGGGTACCTTGCCAATGGCCACATATTTGGCCATTGGCATGCTGCCTGACACATATGCACCCTTTATTTGGAGCTGACATGGCTCCATTGTGTTTTTTGCAGAAACGTACTCAGTTGTCAACTGAGTACATTTCTGCAGCTAAAACGGCTCTTACACGGGCTGGTTTGGGCTTCGTGGATCGCTAATCTACCTCATTTGCATGCCTTTTGGCTGCAAGTGAGGTGATTAGCATATCAACGCCCACTCCGTGTAAGAGACGTTTTAGCTGTTCTCTTACAAGGAATTTCGGGCTGTTCCTGGATCTCGAGGGCTGCATGGAGTCTTACACTACTCTTAGACTCCGTGCAAGCCTTTGTGAATCCTGCCAATAATGTTAACCGACAACTTGTAGAATTAGAGATGAAAATGTTCAAATTTAAGAAGTTGCATTGGTGATGATTAACTTTTGTAGCATATCTGCATGTGCCGCAAGGACTTTGTATCCTTAAAATGCCTACTTCTTAAGAAATGACAACAATTCAATCTTCAATTGAGTACAAATTACATGACTTTAATATATATATATATATATATATATATATATATATATATATATATTTTTTTTTTTTTAAATTAAACAGGACTTAGTGTGAGATTAATGGGATCAGTGAGAAACTTCAAAGTCTAATTGACATTAATATTTATGGTAATAGATACAAGGTATACTTAGATAATATGATTATCCAGGAATAACGGATAATAGCTATAAGGAAAAGGAAGCTAACACCAGATCAGAATGATTTCAGAAATCATAATATTTTTCATGGCTATGACCTTCAAGAGACCATAAGAACTGAAGGTACAGCTGTCGTAACTGTCACTCGTCTGGTCAGGATAAAACCGATGAACAGGCATGGATATGACTCAAACAGCTTTACTGCATACAAACACATCAGGATGGAGGGTTAGTAACTTAAACTTAAACATAACAGACTGGCTACTGCACTCACACAAGTTAAGACGCTGACTGTTTACTCAAAATGGCACTGCTGCCTGTACGTGCTCTGTATTTATAAGCACGTCCCCACTGACTGTAAAGCTTAATGACACAGCACATAGTCTGATCTACATCCTTCCTCTTTCAGATTTTGGTCATGCACAGAAATGTGACCATGAGATTAAGCATGCAATTATACAGAACTAATTACAAACAAAACAATCATGCCCAGGTTGCCATGTATCTTGCACTAGGTCTGGAGATATGACCTGATCATGTAACATAGAAATTAGGACAGGGTTTAGCAACAGGGACAGTCACTGGTGAAAGTTCAGCTTTTGGGACATCAGGGACAACATCTGTAATGGGAATGAATGCTGAGATATGTCCTTTGATCTAGAGTCTGTATCACAGGAATGATGCTGCGATGCAGATTCATATACTGGAAGAAGATGCATTCGACTCCTTCTGAATTCTTTACCCTCAAATTCTATCATGTAGGATCTCAGCTCAGCAGATACACCTTTCACTTGACCACTTTGATGAAAACCTTTCACCGTTTGCATTCTCACGATCTCTCCTTCTTCCAATGAACTGAAAAATCTGCTCATTTTATCATAGTATTATTTCTGTGATGAATGTGTTTTGAAAAGTTGGGCTTTGATTGCTCTGGTGTTTTTTGCACTGGGCACCAACAAACCTGTACTGACTGGCAAGGTAGTTATAGTTTGACTTGATAGAAGTCTTTGTGCAGGTGAGCCAAGTAAATTGTCTTGGGATATATTTCTGAGATTAAGCAAATTCAAGAAAACATCTGTATTGTCATGCTTTGATGTCTCTAGTAATTGCTTTGCACTTTGTACTGCAAGTTCAGCTAAACTGTTTGATTGTGGGCACTCAGAACTACTGGTAACATGGATAAAGTCCCACTCTTTCCCAAATTTCTGAAATAGCTGACTGGTAAACTGTGCACCATTGTTAGAAATAACTTTATGTGGACTGCCATGTACTGTGAAATTATGGTTCAACTTAGTAATTACAGTACTGGACGTTAGGTTAGGTAATAGATCAATCCCGAATCAATTTGAATAAGAGTCTACTATCACCAAGTAATGCTGAACATTCCATTTGAATATATATGTGGCTACTATTAATCAAGATAGTTCAGGAATCTGGTTTAATTGGTTACTATTAATCAAGGTAGTTCAGGAATCTGGTTTAATTGAAGTGGTTTTTTGCAAGTGTGGTTTAGTACTATTACAAACTGAACAAGATGAAAGTACTTTCTCAATATCTTTTGATACAGAGGGCCAAAATACTAGTCCTCTCGCCCTTCTTTTGGTAGAGTCAGAAAATGGGTAGCCACATTGCAAAATCTGGATGTACTCTTGTTGTAAGGAAGCAGGAACGACAACTTTAGGACCTTTGAAAATGATATCATCTTCCATCAACATCTCATCTCCATAAGAAAACAAGGTTGCACCTCTGGCAGTAAACAAGATTGCTTTGACGGATATCTAACACTGATAAAGTGGTTGAGCTTTTGCAAAATTGGATCAGACGCTGTGTGATCTCTCAGCTCATCAAGTCTTGTGGGAGAAGAATTACACACTTCCATGACACTGAAGTCAAAGGTTTCCTCGTCAAGCTGTTCTGTGGCTTTTCTGGTAGATCTGGATAAGGTATCATCCTGCTAAAGAAGTTGACCTTTTGTATAGACCATTTTGAAGTTGTACTTTTGTAATCTGAGCATCACTCGCTGTAGTCTTGGTGGAGCTGTGTGCATAGGCTTCTTTAAAATAGTAACTATAGTTTGGTGATCAGTCTCAATTTGGATTGGTCGGCCATAAATAAAATCATGGAACTTCGAACATGCAAATATAATTGCCAAGAATTCCTTCTCAATTTGAGCATAGTGCATCTCAGTTTAGGTAAGAGTTCTCAATGCATAGGCTACTGGTCTACCCTCTTGAAGAATAACTGCACCAAGACTGAACTTTGAAGCATCACAGGAAAGAGTTACTGGTATGCGGCCATCGTAGTATCTTAATGTTGATGGAATGGCAATTTTCTGTTTCAGGACATCAAATGCTCTTTGGTGTTGTTCCAACCAAGACTGGGTAACATTTTGTGTGTTCGCTGAAATCTGGGATAAACTTGCCCAAATAGTTGACCATATCAAGAAAACATTGTAAGGCTTGGACATTGTTTGGAGCTGGTATCTCAAGAATGCCTGTTTGTTTGGAAGGATCTGGTCATGAATAAATGACCAATATAAGTAACTTCTCTCAACCTGAATTTGTACTTTTAAGGACTGAGCTTAAGATTCACTTCAAGTACTCTTTCCAGAACATTCTTGAGGTTTCTGTCATGCAAATTATAACTGATCCCAGCAGAGTAACATGAAAGAACTACTGAGCCCATGGTTTGAATCTCTTCACCTCCATAATAACAAGCTTTGCATAGTTGGCCATATTAATTACTTAACACTGCACTTTGAACCGGGTCTATATTATATCAGCGAATGCTTAACTTAGTGAACGTTGTATAATCGACCCAGATATGGCGAAACATCAAAATGCTGAACACACAGAACTCACTGCAATGTAAAAAAAAAAAAAAAAAACCTCCCCCCCACTTAAATATACCAACTCCGAGATCGCACCATAGTGGAGGAAATGGCAAAGTCCCAAAAATGGCCCAGTGATTTTTTTCCATGGGAAAAAAAATCTCGGTTCTGTGCTTTCAGGATTTCACCATTTCAAATAAA
This sequence comes from Protopterus annectens, assembly GCF_019279795.1. Lineage (NCBI taxonomy): Eukaryota > Metazoa > Chordata > Ceratodontiformes > Protopteridae > Protopterus > Protopterus annectens. Next base: position 1,776,631,668 of record NC_056728.1, on the reverse strand, counting down.
AAGGGTTGGTTAAACAACATTCGCTATTTTAAGCATTTGCTGATTTAATAGGAACCCTTTGAACCAGTATCTACTTTGAGCTTTATGAGTTTCCCGTTAATCAGAACAGTACAAAACACTTCATTTTTTGCCAATAAATCTACTGCATTGACCTCTTCATCAAGCACTGAAACACCATCTACATAAAAAGTAGGGTTGCAGCTTTCTACTTGTTAACTTGCTTCTTGGAACAACCCTTCTCAATAAAAAACTGTGCCTTGCTTGATTTACAAAGCTTTTGAAATGGTTCCATTTCTTGCTCTTGTGGCATTCTTGACCAAAAGCTAAGCACTTTTCCCTTTTAGACTCACAATTTGGACCACAATTATGACAGTTAACTATGATGTTTGCCTTGGGTTTTGCAGAGTCACCCCTGTGTTGCACTGAGCATGTCTGTTTTACTGAGCGTGCCTTAGAACTTACTGGAAAGGTACGGGTTTCCCAGGGAGAGATACAGGATCTGCAATAGTCCCCATGTGCTTGGGCCTGTTTCAGTTAACCACGTGCTGCATACTGTCTCTTTTCAGTTGCAAGCATATCGGTGAGCCTTTCTGTGAGATCATGTATTTGACAAATCTCTATGGTCTTGAAGCAAAATCTTTCTCACTGCATTATTATTAACACCACACACAAGTCTTTTATCAACTCGTCTTTCAAATTATCAAATTTGGATGTCTTTGCTTTATTTCTCAAGTTAGTAATATATGCTGTGAAAGTTTCCTCTGGCTTTTGATCTCTTGTGTAAAATACATGGCTTTCTAATGTAACAAACATTTGAGGATTACACATTTCTCTAAATTTACGTTTTAAGCACTCAGGGTCCTCCATTGATTCAGCTTGTACATACACAAATGAATGTACTCTTTCAATAGCTTCTGACCCAACTAAATCAAGCAAAATAAATGCCCTCATGCATGCATCTTTGTCAGAAAAAAACAGCTTGCATAAAAATATCATATTCCTGCTCAAACACGCTCCAATTCCCTGCAATATTATTATCAAACAAAAGTGGTGAGGGTCTGCAATATGCCTCTGTCATACCAGCAAACAGTAGTAGAAACCCAATCCACGTAATTATGTTCAAAACACACACATTTGCCAGAAACTCATTGTTATGCTCAACTGCACAACAAACTCTTTGAAATAACTGTACTTTTGACTGTACTTTGTGAAATAACTGTACTGTACTAAAGCACACACTGCAAACACTTTGCAACACTTCTGACACTTTGAACAGCTTTATTTATACTTCTAATAGCTCTAATTAATGTGAACTAGTACCTCATATTGAAAAACATGGTCATTTGCTAAAAGATGTAGTCGTTTTTATCCTTTTTATGCTCATTTTGCTTTTTATCATAGTTGTTATGCTCATTTTATTTTTATTATGCTCGTTATGCTGTTTTTATACTTGTTATCTGAAAAATAAATTACTCTAAGTGTTTTCATAAGTATTTTGAATATTTTTATCAAATATCATAGTTTCGAACATTTTGTTTAATTAGTAAGGAGTTTTGTGCTTTTTAAATACTTTGCTTTACATTCATTGTGAGAAAAATCTTTTATGCAAGTTTTAGTACCTGAAATTCTGACCTGTTTTGCAAGTTGTTTGAGCAGTTTGGAATGATGCAGCCTTCTATATACCTTCATCATTAACTATGTGCCTCATGGCTTCACTTCTGAATCCTATTTTGGCTTCTTGTTGCTCAGAGATCCCAGTCCCAATACCGTGACATTCAGACATGCTGGTTTTGACACCATGTCTCTTGTCTGGTCAGGATAAAACAGACAAACAGGTGTAGATATGATTCAAACAGATCTACTTTAGATAATCAGAATGCCACTTACCCAACTTTTAAATCGCTGAAATGAAAGCACCAAAAATCCACTTAAATGAAAACGTACATCACTGACAAAAAACTACAGGTAAGTAACCATTTGGCCGCACCATGGCAAAACGCAAAAACTTGACTACATGAAAACCACCCATGTGGAGGCTTTGGCCCACACCCCCTATGTGGGGGGCTGTGCCCCTCACACCCACCCTAATTAAATATACCAACTCTGAGATTGCACTACAGTGGGGAAAGGGGCAAAGTTCACCATGGTGACCAAGTTGTTGGTTACCTACCTGTTTTTTTGTCAGTGATGTAAGTGCTCATTTAAGTGAATTTTCATTGCTTTTGTCTCAGTGATTTAAAAGTCAGGTAAGTGGTATTTTGGTTATCTAAAGTAGACCCAATTCAAACAGCTTTATTGCATACAAACACATCAGGATGGAGGGTTAGTAACTTAAAACTTATACTAATAAACAGACTGACTACTGCACTCACACGTTAAAACTCTGGCTGTTCACTCACAATGGCACTGCTGCCTGCACATGCTCTGTATTTATAAGCACATGCCCATTAACTGTAAAGCTTCTTAAAGACACAGCACACACTGATCTACAGTAACTACATTGAATAAGGCTGTCCCTGTTATAACTTTAATAGTGATGATTATCCAGTGCCTCCTGAACTATTTGTAGAACTTTCTTTTTCAATAGGCACAACTAAGATCTCAGAGCAGAAGTAGAAGAAGAAAAGGAAATTGTGGAAGAGGAAACATTTGACTGATTCAAGTGACAACACACAAAATTCTCAAGGAGAATAAGATTTTCAACACGATTTTCAACTTTCTTTGGCCCAACCTACTGAGCTCTTAGTCTGACTTCTCAATAAAGCTCTGCCATTTATTCTGGCTAGTGACAGCTGACTTACTGGCATTCTCACACATTTACATCTTATTTATTTATTTATTGACATTAGATTACTTGGAAACTGCAGTTGGGCAGGTGTCTATTTTCAGTGGAGACCTGGGAAGAAAATCTTCAAAATATTACAAAAACATTTTACGGCCAATAACTTTACAATCTTGAAAAAATATAAATTAGTGTGAAAATATTCTATATATTCTTAACCAATTTAAATGATATTTTATTAGTATTTACAGAAATTTTATCCAGTTTAGAGAAATTGAAGATAAATTAGTATAGTCCAAACAGAAAATACATTGAAAAGTTGCTTTCTACTTTAAAATCGAATATTTATGATTTATATGAAGTCTAGGAATAAAGAGGAGACTAGTTTGTTGTTATCTCTAGCTTTACTGATATTGTTATAAAGGTTATAAGTGCAGTGCTAGTACTATAGTTAGTACTGTATATGTATATGAATGGTGTTCTAATAAATGGGCTGTTTGATTACTCTTATGTGTCTGAACCATTAATTCCCATTGTATATTGATTTCCAAAAATGTATAAGAATTCCATTCAAACCCACCTGTTAGACCAATAGTATTTGGCTGGGGTTGAGCTACAGAACCTATTTCAATTTATTTAAAAAAACACGAAAATTTAGTTGTGCAATGTAATAATGTTCTTCATGATACAGAACATTTCTTGAAGCTTTTATATGATTGGCATTTTAGAAATGCAATGAGTGATTATTATTTAACAGTAACTATAGATGTTAGGTCTTTTTTATTGTCATAGCTAATGACTAAGATATAGAGAATAGTCAAATGTATTTATTTCAGAATATTAATTGGTCAATATTCAAAGTAAATTTACTTTGCATGCTACTTGAAATAGTGTTAGATTTTTTTTATTTTAAAGAAAAATATTTTATACAGAGAATGGGAGTTGCAATGGCTACTGTATATACTAACTCATGTAAATTTAGCCCTAGTTGAATGGGAAATAAATATGTTTCTAAGGAAAATGGACATTCACAACATATTTTAAAATATATGAGATTAGTTGATGGCATTTTTGCTATGGGAGCACAAAGGAAGAACTGTTTTGCTACAAAACATATTTAGAATCAATTATAACATATTTAAGATTTATTTAAGTTATTCTGATAAAGCCACTAAAGTTCTGGATGTCACCATCATTAGGCCTGGTTTAATGAATTTAAATACTGTTTTTTATAAAAAGAAATCAAAGAAGAACACATAGCTAAACAGACAGAGTATGTACCCAAAGTTCATTTTTAATGATATAGTTAGGAGTTGATTACTTAAGGCATCTAGATTTAACCATGATTTTACAGAAGTTATAGATTACTTTGGTGAGACCTTTATGTTTTACTTTAAGTTACTCGAGGGGTATTGCCACCATTTGTGATATTTTCAAGATGAATTGGAGACTACTTACTATTGACACCAACATCAGAAACATAGGTGAAACACCTTCTTTTAGCTTTAAGAGTAAAAGAATCTTAAAAAGCAGCTTTGTTACAGGGATAATTTGTATAGAATGAAGTCAAGTAAACAAGGTACTTTTTCATGTAAAGATTGTAGTAGTCATAAATGTATCAATGAATGTTAATTTTTATGCAACCTAGCAATGGTAAGAAATGTTTTAGATCTTATGTAGACTGCAAGACTAAACATATAATATAATAGCTAAGTGTCAAGCCTTTGATGCTCTTTATGTAGGCAAAATTAATTGCTCTTTTAAAGAGCATATTACTGAATACATTACAGATGTAAACAAAGATAAGAACAGTAGTACACTGGCATGGCTAATGCTTTCTGTTGGATCTGATCATTTTTTTCAGATTTCGAGTTTTGCAGCAGGTGTTTGCTAGTATGAGAGGATGTGACTTAAATAATCACATAGAAGTTTAAGAGGATAATTTGATTGTGGAATTTGAGGCTAACCGAATTCCAGAATTAAATGAATAGATTTTTCTGGAACCTATATTGAAAGAAAGATGGCAGATACATTAATATATTTTATGTTAAATGCTTGAGTATCTTTAAATGCATTAATGTTTTATAAAGTCATGTGATCAACTTACTTTTAAGTAGTATTGTGGGATTTGTAGTATTTTAAATGTACCCAAAGAAGCTATAGTGAAAATATGTTAGCACTTTCGTCGAATAAAGGACACTTTTGTGCATGGTGTTTTAAGACACTTTTTGGATTTACTTAGTATTTGTGCTTGACTGTGATCTTTGCTTCTACATTCTAAATTTGCAAGTTTATAATGAGAAGACATTGAAAATAAAGGCAAAGAGAAAAGTGTGGCATAAAAATGCAAAAGTAGTGCAGGAAAAGGATGATGAAAAAATGAAGGAAGACATGGAAGGAAAAAAGAAACAAGCAGGACAAAAAGGAGTGGCTTAAGGAATATGACTTTAAGTAAATGATGGTAAAGGGAGGATGGTAGGCAGGGAGCTAAAGAGCATACATGTAGTACCATCTGGGTAAACCTAAGAGAAGCTTAAAGCAGGAAGAATGCAAAACAAGATAATAACTGGAGTAAAACTGAAGCGAATAGAGGGATGAATAGAAAAGTCAAAATTTAGAAGAAAAGTCAATGAATGAAAGTAAGGAGAGGAGAAAATGATATAAATGATTTAAAATAAGGAAATAAAGGAAATCATTCTAAAAGGTACCTAAGGGGTAACAAAAAGAGTAATGGTATAGCATTTATTTTTATTTGTATTTTTATTTTATTACATGTGATAACCATGAATGTCCATCTGAGAAATTCTATTTTCAGCAGAGTCCTGATAAGAAAACAATCCAGAACATAATAAAAATATAATTAATTATAAAGCAAATGATCAAACAAATATAAACAAAGCAACTGATCAAATGCATATGAATATCAATAATGCAAATGCAAAAACAGGAAAATATAAACAATTATTAATGACATGCTGTAGAAGATAAAAATGCCTGAAAGCAAAAGTAAAATGTGAATCAAAATATATTTAATAAAATCTTGATATTGCTGTTATTTCACATGCATCAAATGACATATCAGAAGCATTGAATACTAACAGCAGAAATAGTCAGAAATGGATGATCAGTGAATATGAAACAGAAATGCACCTTAGCTGATACTATAATACTGGGTTCCTATGACTGATTGTCATGCTAAAGGCACTGGCTTGTGTCTCTTAACTTAATCATCTTTAGAGGTCTGAAGAGCAACAGTTTAACAACAGATATAATGTGAGGAGCAATGCTATTTGGAAATATAGCCATTCGTTGATTCATGTCACCTAGCAAACATACTGCTCAGTGAAATGCATGTTATGGAAGATCATTTACCAAACTGTCATTTCTCCAAACTGGAAAAGTGCACCACATTAAAAGAAGTTGGTTAGTTTTGCAGGGGAAGCACAGCCTCAGTCCTGTAGAAGGGGTTGTACCCCTGCACAATGCCCTGTTTAAGTATTACAACTTTGCAGTCAAACTACTTTGAAAAGGAGAGACAGTCCCTGTTCTCTGAGTTTCTTTGAGGTTATTCTCCTCTATCTGAATCTGTATGTCTTTTGACCTGTGTGACACCCCTGCACTGGCCCAGTAATCAATGAGCCTCAATCATCACCACAAGCACCAGTGAGGGATATACACATTGGGAGGATGACAAGTACACACACGGTAAAGTACAATTTCCCTTAAGAGCACACAGAGATCACAGTCAGTCTGGGGCTGGTTTCTGCCTGTTTCTCCAGATCCCCAATAAGACTCCCCACTGGCACAGCTATAGGGTTAAGATCTCAGTCGAGTGGCCAAGCTAAGACCTCCAGCACCCTCTCTGTCCAACTAGTGCTTCATGTCCCTGCCCAAGTAGCTGACATACACACACACACACACACACACACACACACACACACACACACACACACACACACACACTTTGAGATTTGATTGCTATACAAACACACACACCAGGAAAAGGCTGGCACAGGTTTACTAGCTATGCTCCCTTCTGCCTAGGCTATAAGTTAGTACCAGCTGCCACCAGCCACCCTTACTTATCAGCTACTATAAGGCCCTTACCAAAGGGTGTCCAATCCTACTGTGTAATGTTACTATTATCCAAATGGTAAGTGTGACCAAGACTTTCAAGGCTATTTAAGAGTGGCCGGTACAGTGTTACCAGATGCATAGGCAAGTACTCTAAGAGCTTAAATATCTCTAATCAAACCAGCCACAATTAAAAGGTTTAAATATATTTAATAATAAAAGAACAAGACAATATTCAATAACTCAATACAGTGACTACAGAGTTCAGAATCACAGAAAATATTTTAAAACAACATTGCAGGACAATTTCAAATAAATACAAAAATATCTAAACTAATCTTACTATATTCCTATCTATCTCTAACAGAGATTACTATACCCTGTTTACTTACTATTAGCAAAACAAGTGCTGATGAGAGGATGCTTCCAGGTCCAAAGACAAATACAAAATGCACAGACTTTCTCTCTGAGATAGTTCTTAAATTACTATCAAATATTACTGCCTTCCGTTCCTAGGCTAACCAGATACTTAACATCTTAACTGTCAACTTAACCGTCTCAAAAAACTCCAGCTTTACTCCGTCACATATCACCTACTCAGAGGTGATCTCTGCCTAACATACAAAGCTATGTCAAACCCAGAGCTGTTGGACATGCTCAACTTAAATAAATCCCAATCCCTCCAAGCTACATGCTCTAGGGACCTAAACCTTGTAACCACAATAAACAGAACATGCTGGAGGGATAGATTCCTGTCCCAGAGCCTTCCCATACTCTGGAACAAACTACCTATCTACATCAAACAAAGCTCCTCATTATCACTCTTCAAGAAAATTCTTGATGATTGGATGGGAGATAGGAAATTCACCCTGGGGATCACTTCTGGGGCTCTGCTTGACAGGGGAACAGGAAAATAATTTTCTTGGGTGGCAAAAGCCAGGGTACCTTTTGCCTAGGCTTATATAGGCACTAGGGTCAATAGCCTAGTACCTACCTATGAATCTATGAAAACATAATTTAACACCTCTGTGTCAAAAATACATATCTCTCAGAAGTGTGCAGCTGCTAGGAAGTCACAGAGCAAGAAAAACACTTTACATTTGAAACCTAATAATTATTTCGGTTTCAAGACAATAGGAGAACCTCTAGCTCTAGACATCCTGTCTTGTTGCTGAAGCTGAGACTGAGATAACAAAATCGTAAAACACTTTGCTTTTCAACTTATTTTCCTAGAGTATTGCAAGTTAACCCTATATGTTCCTACATTTACCATTAAAACATACATTCGCACAGGCACACAGTTTACACACATTTCTGTTATTTTCCAGTAGGGTACACTGTGGTTACATTCATGAAGCTCAGTTCATAACATACAGTTCTCTTACATTTGTAAGACAAGCATATGAATCATGTCACTATTCACAAATGACATATGATTATTTACAAAATTCTAGACAGCTGGGCTGACAGTGTCACATCTCTATACAAATCATATTAATATTTTCAAGTGACATACAATTATTTACAAAATTCCAGATTGCTGAACTGGCAGTATTCCCCTGGCATCACATTTCTCCCTTCCCCGAAAACTCAAGCTATTTTTTCATGTGACCCTTGAGAAACTTTGCTTGAGATGGTTGAGCCTATCTGGGAATACCTTACCTCATTCCCTGTCTTGAGATTCCAGCTGCCTTGGCATTGCTGACCCTAGTACTGTGCTGCACTGTTCCATCAAATGCCTGTAACCTTAGGTTCTACCACAGTAATTTGGGATTTTCCTGGCTGGCTCCTTGTAGCCATAGATCCCTCTCAGACTCCTGCAATCCACTGCAAATACTTAGCACAAGGGTCTCCTTATCATGGTAAGGTTCCATCATGTTAGCATTCTACAATTTGCACCCCTGCCTCCTGCCTAGCAATTCTACCATGTAGTTAACATCACTGACCTTTCTTATCACCTTGTAGGGTACCTACCAAGCTGCCTGCAGCTTGTTGTGTCTGACAGGGATGAGAACCATTATGTGCTGCCCTACAGCATACTCTCTAGATCAAGTATTCCTGTCATACCAGACCTTTTTCTGCTGTTGGGCTTTTGCCTGGTTCTCCTGAGCAAAGCTCATGAATCCCTGAGCCTTGTCCTGAAGTTTAGGACATATGCCAGGACAAATTCCTTGTGGGATTCACACTTACCCTCCAACTCATCTCAAATCAAATCTAGAAGTCCTCTCTCCCTATGTCCATACAGCAAATCAAAGGGTGAAAAATGTGGATTCCTGGGGTACCTAGCTTTAAGCAAACTGCATATGGGGCAAAAATTTGTCCCAGTCCCTCTTAAACTGTTCTGTGAATGCTGTAGCATTGTCTTGAGTGTAGAGTTTAATATCTCAACACGACCATTAGTTTGGGGATGGTAGGAGGTGGTCTTTAGCTGCTTTACCCCTCAGTAATTCCACAGACAAGCCAGCATGTCTGACATGAAATTGGCACCTCTGTCATTCAGTATTTCTTTTGTGAAAACGACCCTGCTGAAAATCTCTAATAAAGCATTTGCCACCTTTTCTGCCTCAATGGAGGACAGCGCCACTGCCTCAGGGTATCTAGTAGCATACTCTACAACAACTATGATATACTTTTTCCTTGTGGAACTTGGGGTACTCTGAGTCCTCACAATATCCATAGCTACCATCTGAAATGGCTCCTCAATCACACGCAAAGGCATCTAAGGAGCTTTCACCTTGTCTCCTGCCTTGCCTACCTTTTGGCAATGCTCACAGGTCCTGCAGTACCCTGTTACATCTCTGATAATCCCAGGTCAATAGAAGGTCTGCATAATACGTCTCTTTGTATGTTTTATGTCCCTATGACCTGCAAAGGGAATATCATTGGCTATGGCTAGAAGTGCCAGATGGTAGGCTCTGGGCACAACCAACTGCTGTATTCTCTCACCTTCTAGCCCTCTCTCAGGAGTCCACTATCTATACAGTAACCCTTTGTCCCAGTATACAGATTCCCCCTTCCCTTGAGAATCAGTGCCTCATTAGCTACCTCCTTCAGGCCGTGTAATGTAAAGTCTGAGAGCTGAGCCTGTCTCAACTCTTTCTTTGTAACCCTTCCCAGCTCCTCTTCCACAGGAAGTCTGGCATCCTCTGACAGTGGTGCCTCACTGTCAGCCTGGGTACTACTACTCACCTCTTGCCCTTGCAGTCACTCTGTCCAAGAGAACATCACTAGCCACAAGCAGCTGTGGCTCACTTTCAGTCTCACTGCTACAGGGTAGCTCCCTCCCTGAAGTAACCACCTCATCAGTCCTGGCTGCAAGTGTGCAGTCTGTCTAGGTCTCCCCCCCCAGGCTAACAGACCCACATGGTTGTCCCCAAGCCTGACTACATGTAACTGCATGCACACATGGTACTCCATTATCAAAATCATTCCCTATCAGGACATTTGCAGTGATATCCTCAGACACACCTACTTGCTTGTTTCCTTTTCCACCCTCCCAGTCAAGGTGAACCCTAGCCAAAGGTATTTTGAATGGGGTCCCTCCTAAAGCTCTGACGGGAGTAGACTGCCCATGAAAGTAGTGCTCCTCTGTAACCATTGCAGGCTTCACAATGGTTAGATCAGTGGCTGTGTCTCTCTTAGCCATGGCCTCTTTCCCATTCACTAAGACAGTATATAACCTCTTGTTGTAGTTTGGTTCCCTTGTTGTCTCAAGACAACCTACTGTTGGCATTTTGTCATTCCCACTTACTAGCTCTCCCACCTTTTGTTCCCCACTTTGCTTCTGTGGACATTTATATGCTACATGGCCCCACTGTTTGCATTTAAAACATTTAACCCTTGGTCCTGGATGTGTACCTGGACTGGTGGCTTCTCCTGCTACTGGCAGATTCTGTTGGGGCAGTCTGGGATGCCCACCATGGGTTCCCTTAGACCCATGAGCAGCACCAGGTGTCCCTTTCCTGTCCAGGGATGCCCTGCTTACTAGGTATAGGTCTCCCTTCTTTCCCAACACATCTGCAATAGTGCATCATCTATCAGCTAACCAGATTCTCATGTCCTCAGGCAAAGTGCTAAGGGCTTCTTCCCTCACCAAAAGGTTTGCCAGCCCTTCAAAAGTGGTGACCTGACATCCACTCACCCGTCTATGAAAGTAAGTGCTTAGTTCAGCAACATACTCACACACAATTTTATCTGCCTTGTGTCTATGCTCACGAAAATTTTTTCTCTAAGCTTCAGGTGTTAACATACAACATTCTAGAAAACAGTTCTTTACAATATTATAATTTAAACAATCAGTGTCAGACAGTTTGGAAAGAACAGTTACAGCTTTACCATGGAGTAAGGGGGTCAGGAACCATACCCAGAGCCCTTGCTCAACATTATACTGTTTACAAACCCTTTCAAACATATGAATGAAGCGATCAAATGTATCCCCCTCTGTAAATTGTGGAAGAAATTTACTGACCTTTGTTACTTCTAGGATTTGGTTACTCCCTTCTCCATTACCTCTATGACTCTGGTGAAGAGTCAGCATCTCCTTTTCATGTTGCCTCTGCCTCTCCTTCTCCTTAGCTTCCAAGCATATCAGTTTCTCATTTTCCTCAGCCGTCAGATGTTGCAGTTTCTCATTTTCCTCAGTCTCTAGATGCCACAGCCTCTCTGCTGCCTCTATTTCCAAATGCTTGGCCTCAAGCTCAAGTCTCTAACTCCAGATGGATTTTTATGTCCTCTGTGGAAAGGTTGAGCTGTCTACTTTCTGAGATTTGCACATCTCCATGGTCAGACTGATTGTCCTCCTGGTTGCTATTCTGTGATGCAGCTGTGAGTAAAGCTGCAATCATGTCTGCTTTAGTCAGGTTGGCATGCACCAGTTCTTTAGCCTGGCACATCTCAGCCAACTGGCTCCTTGTTAGCTTGCTATACTCCTCTGCTAACATGTTTTCCTGCTCTCCCTGACTAACTAAGATAACAAAAAAATAAAACAATTGTGATAGGAACTCTGAATGTTCACTGTGTGGCTGATTGAGAGTACAAACACCTTCAGTGACCACTGTACCCAAGCTACAGAAATCCAATATCCACACCACTACTAGCCAATTAATATATGATGTGGCTATCTCACCACTATCAACCAATTAATATGTGATGTGGGTATCCCACCACTCCAATACAATTAATATGTGATGCCCCTTCACTGTCCCAGTAATCAAGGAGCCTCAATCCTCACCACTAACACCAGTGAGGGATGTAGCTTTGGGAGCATGACAAGTACACACACAGTAAAGTACATTTTTCCTTAAGAGCAACCAGAGATCACAGTCAGTCTGGGGCTGGCTTCTGCCTCTTTCTCCAGATCCCCAATAAAACTCCCCACTGGCACAGCTATAGGGTTAGGATCTCAGCCGAGTGGCCAAGCTAAGACCTCCAGCACCCTCTTTCTCCAACCAGTACTTTGTGTCCCTGCCTAAGTAGCTGACACACACACACACACACACACACACACACACACACACACACACACACACACACACACACACACACACACACACACAAAACACGCACACACACACTTCGAGATTTGATTGATATACAAACACACCCCTGGGAAAGGCTGGCATGGGTTTACTAGCTATGCCCCCTTCTGCCCAGACTATAAGGTAGTACCAGCTACCATCAGCCACCCTTACTTATCAGCTACTATAAGGCCCTTACCAAAGGGTGTCCAATCCTATTGTGTAATGTTACTGTTATCCATATGGTAAGTGTGACCAAGACTTTCAAGGCTATTTAGGGCTGGCCTGTACAGTGTCACCAAATACATATTCAAGTACTCTGAGCTTAAATATCTCTAAACAAACCAGACACAATTAAAAGGTTTAAATATATTTAATAATAAATAATAAAAGAACAAGACAATACTCAATAACTCAATACAGTGACTACAGAGTTCAGAATCACAGGAAATATTTTAAAACAACAATGCAGGACAGTCTCAAATAAATACAGAAAACATCTAAAGTAATCTTACTATATTCCTATGTGTCTCTAAGAGAGATTACTGTACTCTGATTACTTACTATTAACAAGGCAAGTGCTGATGAGAGGATGTTTCCAGGTCCAAAGACAAATCAAAATGCACAGACTTTCTCTATGAAATAGTTCTTAAATTACTTTCAAACATCACTGCTGGGTCAGCTGGATGACATCACTCTTTGTCACCTGCCTTCAGTTCCAAGGCTAAACAGATAATTAACATAAATTAACACCTCTGTGCCAAAAATACATATCTCTCAGAAGTGTGCAGCTGCTAGGAAGTCATAGAGCAATAAAACACTTTACATTTGAAACCTAGTAATTATTCTGTTTCAAGACAATAGGAGAACCTTTAGCTCTAGACATCCTGTTTTCTTGCTGAAACTGAGACTGAGATAACACAATTGTAAAACACATTGCTTTTCAACTTATTTTCTTAGAGTTTTGCAAGTTAACTCTGTATGTTCCAACCTCTACCACTAAAACATACATTTGCATAGGCACATAGTTTACACACATTTCTGTTCTTTTCCAATAGCGTACACCGTGGTTACATTCTTGAAGCTCAGTGCATAACATATAGTTCTGTTACATTTGTAAGACAAGCATATGAATCATATCACTATTCACAAATGACATATGATTGTTTACAAAATTCCAGACAGCTGGGCTGGCAGTGTCACATCTCTATACAAATCATATTAATATTTTCAAGTGATATACAATTATTTACAAAATTCCAGATAGCTGGATTGGCAGTATTTCCCTGGTGTCATGACCTGTATCATTATAGTAGGGGAGTATAGGGGTGCAAGTGAGTTGCCTGTTTACAAAAATAAAGTCACTTAATTTAATTGAACTTTTCTCAAATTTGGCAGAAATGCCAGTTCATGAGGTTACTTTTTTCAAGTTTTGCTTCTCAAAAAGTGACTTGGCAACATGTTATGCTTCTGTATTCATTAGCAAACATGCTTATTGAAGGGGAGTGAGTCAGTCTACAATAAAACAGGACCAAACTCTTCTTTCGTTACCAGTATCAAGACAAGAAGCAGCGTCACCTGCCTTACTGGCTACTATATTAGTACCCGATTTCAGGGCTACAGTGGCTGAACCTTAATGGTTTTGTTATGAGCTGGGATTGTTACGAGAACCGGCATAATTCATATTAATAGTCTCAAGAAAGATGGTAAAAAAGGAAGTGAGTGACCTAACCTAATGATAGCTAACTGAAAATGATGGGATTAATCAATAACATTTAAAAAAGGAAGAGAAATGTTATTAAAAGAAACAAAGATAATAAAGGAAATGAGAAAAAGAAGAAGGACTCAAAAGTAATAAGATATGGGTCAAGAAAATGAAGAAATACAGTTGTGTTTTCTAATGGAGGTGACAATGAGCTGTTAACCATAACTGATGTGGCCTGAGGTAAGTAGCAATGCATGGGTGAAGACTGTTTTTATTCATCTTCCTTTTCTACCCAGGTTAGGGGTCTGTTTTAAAAGATTGTTTTCAACCATGCTGTACAGAATTTCACATTATAGTGTACTCTAAATGATACAAACATTATCCCAGCAGAATCGTTATCATGCAAAGTATTGAATTAGTATAACTGACAATTCAACAGTAAGCACTGTTAGAAGGTTATATAGCTCTCATGGTTTACTACCACTGCAAAAATGCCTGCTAATAGATGCTCATTCACTGAACTGACTGAGGTTCTCAACAGTTCTCAAACAGTACGTACCTGGTAGTTAGTGCAGACGAATACAGCTCTGAGCTGCTTCCTGTGCCCAGGGTACGGGGCATGATTCCTTCCACCTTCATTTGCCTACTGTGTAACTCTGAGCAAATCACTTACACAGGCAATCCTCCTGACCCACCGCTGAAAAGGGACAATTGTGCCGAGTGGGCTTACCTTGTCAACAAATAGGTAACAAAAAAAAAAAAATCTGCAGCATGTGCTTAAGAAATACTTACAATGCAGACTGTTCGGTAATTGCCTGCAGCGACAGTCAGTGCACCTGATGTGATGAACTGCCAAGAGAAAGAAGTTCAAAAATGGTAAGATGGCATTAATGCATATTAATATTCTGATTTCACTTGCAATTTATTAGTAACATGTAGAAAAATATAACTTTGTGAACATTGACAGAAGGCTCATGAGTTTCCTATGTAAAACAGTTAAACTTTCTCTGACATGCATGTGAAATTCATAGCTCAATGATGCAATTGCTGCAAAGAGTAACTGAACTGCTTAGGGACTGTTTTACATTTATTTATTTATTTATTTATTCATGGGTGCAGTATGTGTTATATCCTATTCATGTCACAGAGCACATGCAGCCTACTCCAGCAAGCACTGACCATACCAGTGAGAACATTTTGAGGATATTTTACTACATAATGAAAATGTATGCCTCTAACCTTGTGACTACTGTAGAAGCAGAGAAAAAATGTAGCCAACATAGACAAGATCACCCACTCTGCCCTATTTAATAAAATCTACCACGCTTGTAAAATGTACTTCATTGTGCCTTTTTGTTAGGAAAGATGATGAGTTTACTGAGAATACTGAGAGAAACAGATATCAGGGTACTGTAAATGATGAACGAAACCTCAAACTAAACTGGATGCTCTAGAATTTGAGGAAGGGTTTATTTTCTACACATTCTAGCTGTTTCATTACAGAAGACAAGAAGCACATTTCATTTTAGTACAAATGTGAAAATATTATTTATTTATCGATATATAGTCAAACTATGATTTTAACATTTAGCTGACAACATGTCCTGAAAATCTGTCTTCACATTTCAGAGGGAATGAATTTCTTCTATTATGTTGCTCAGCCCATTTTTATAATAATTTCCATTTCTTTGTCAGAAGAATCTTATCAATTCACTTCATATGCCCCCTTTGGTGATATATACCGCTGCGCATATCCATTTAATTGATTTGGCTTCTGATTCTATTGTATACCGATGTATAAGCAGTGACAGAATCAATATGCTTCAAACTCTTCATACAAGGCACAGCTGTCTTTACAGCACATACTAGAGCAGGCAGGCTGTGATCAAGGCTACAGGAACTATTCAAAGGAAAAGAATTCTGATGGAATTTCTAACTAGTAACACTGGAATGGGTAACCTGAAGAACTGTGCCAGTATTTATTAAGACACTGGTAACAATAGTAGAAGAATGCCTGACATGGTTATATATGATGATAAAAGTTAGACTTTGAAAAAAATAAAACATAATACCGAATAGATGGAACTTGACTGCTGGGAAAGACAAGAAATCAGCTGAAGAAAAGTAGAAATGTATTAAGGAAGCCATCCAGCAAAGTATGAAGGATTTTTGTAAAAGTAGATGAAAAAGTGAAAGAATCTATTGTGCACAAAAAAAGCATCATGTCAGAAAAAGTAAAAAATGAAGAGAATATATTCAAGTGAGTTTAAAAAGGAGAATATGTGGAAAATGATAATTATGTTAAATTATGCTGCAGAGCACTTTAGGAGACCAAAATCTAAATCTGCAAACATTAAAGCCATGGAAGTAAGAGAAGAGCGAATATGTTTACATATATGGGGGGAGAGAAAATATAACAATTTTAGTTTATATTAAGGACAAAATTAGGTCATGATTTAAGCTGTGTAAGAAACAACCTGATATATCATTGGGTGCCTCTGAACCTGTGTTTTTAGCTCTAGAGAGCTCATTGGCTACCTGTTCTCTGATGATAATTGGTGGGGGAGTGGTGAAGGGTATTTTAGGGGAGAACTGGGAGTGAATGGGAGGTGAAATTTGAGCTGAATGCATTGGCCAGCAAATGTGCTATATCTTCTGGCTGAGTATAGATGATAGCACAAAAAAACGAAGCCAGCAGACAATGGCAAACTGTGGATTTATTAGACTCCTATAAAAAACATAGGTAGTCAAAAGCAACAAACCGGTTTCGGCTAACACTATTACTTCGTCTTCATCAGTGTGAAAAAATGAATGATTTTGGACACATTTAAATATCATTCATGTAAATGCATGTTCAACAACCATTGGTTCCTCACAACTTTTCATTTAACCCAGGTGAAAATAATGCACACAATTTAACTATCCATTTATTTTCTTTCACATTTAAAAGGCTATGCCAGCCTGTTTTAGTAGCCCTGATGCCCAAGATTTTGTCTATAACTATGAATTTAAAGGAAGCACCAGGATGTTTAATGGTATGTTTAAATAAAGCATTGGTAGGTTTTTTGTTCCTGATTTCACTTAGATGTTCAGAAATATGGATCCTTAAAGGCCTAAATGTCTGACCAACATAGAATGCAGAGCAATTACAGGCAGCTAGGTAAACCAGTCAGTCAGACCCACAGATAGCACAAAATCAAATGTCAAAAACATTACCTGTATTGTGACTAGTGAAATCCTTTGTCTTACTAACATTCTTACAAAGAGTACAGTGGCCACAAGGTACACAACCTAATAGAGGATCCCCAGTCAGCGTTCTCTGACTAAAATTATTGGGGCCTCTGAGAATGTGCTTATAGTGGCTTAGCTGGGGACCCATATTCCTCCCGTTACAAAATGAAAACAAACACCTTTCACCCAAAATCATGGAAAAGTATTCATCAGCCTGTAATATGTTCCAATGTCTCTGCACACTATTAAGCAAGAGATCCGTATTTCTACCATAAGTGGTCACTAGGTGGGTGACTGCCTGATTATTCACTGATTTTTGTTTGTACCGTAAAGTCTTCTGCCTGTCTATAATGGAGACAGAATTACTAGCAGTTAGGACATCCCCTATGGCATAACCCCTAGCCTTAAATCTAGATATAAGGTCCTGCTTATGATGTTCATAGGTGTTGCCCTATGAACAGATACATTTAATTCTAGGAAACTGGGACTTGGGTATATTCCTGCAGACATGGGGCGGATGACAGCTGGAGGCATGGAGAAGGGAGTTGTACTGAGGGTACTTATGATATACCTGTGTTGCTAGGGTATGGCCCTCATTCCTCGTAATTAATACATCCAAAAATGTGATACTCTGGGAATGGTAATTAGCTGTAAAATTAATACCTCACTTATTATCGTTCAAGTACTCTACAAATTCCCTAAGATATATAACATCCGATTCTCCATACCATCCAGCAATCATCCAAAAATCTCCTCCAGATATCGATTTCATCCAGGTATATGTTGTGACTACTATCATAAATCAAAAACTCCTCTACATAAGCCATGAACAAACCCACATAAATCGGGACAAATGATGCCACCATGGCTTTTCCTTGGGTTTGCCAATAACATTTGTCCTGATAGTAAAAGACATTCTTAGTCAATACATGTTCAGCAAGCCCAATGAGAAGAGTATTGAAACCTGGAGAATAAAGTTCAGGCCTCCGCAACCAATACTCCAGGGCATCCATACCCGCCCAATGAGGAATATTGGTATATAAGGCGGAGACATCCAGAGTGCAGAGTAACCACTCAGATTCTAATTGGGTGTCCACAATGATTTGGAGAAACTCTGTAGTGTCTTGAAATCTGGATCTGACTCACTTAAGTAAAGGTTGCAAATGTCTAGTGAGGAATTGAGATAGGGGTTCTGTCAATGAGCCCCTACCTGAGACAATAGGTCTACCTGATGGATGTTTCAGGTCTTTATCTATTTAAGGAAGAAAATATACATACTGATTAGCAGGATCTGTGACTGTTAAATGGTATTGATCCTGATCAGAAATAATACCGTCCTCCCTAGCTGACCTCAAATATTGGTCAATTTCCTTCCTGAACCTAAAAGTTGGATCCAGAGGCATGCAAGTATAATAGCGTCCATCCTCTAATTGTCTCAAAGCTTCCTCATTATCCTGTATCCAGTTCATGACCACCACCGGTCCCCCTTGTCTGCAGGTAAAATAACCAAGTCCCTATTTTCCATCAATTGTTGTAAAGCTAATGTTTCAATCTTAGAGAAATTGTTGGTTTTACACATATGTTCCCTAAAATTGTAATGTAAATCTTTCAGTACAGAGGTCTGAAACATCAAAACATGGGAGTGCATGGAGGGTATAAATTTGGACTTATGATATTGAAATCTGTCACTGCATGCAAAATTATCAGAGTCCTTGAAAAATACTCTTAGATTTAATAATCTGCAAAAAGCAATAACATCCTGAGCTAGCTTGTTTTCTGACACAAAGAAACCAGGAATAAAATTGAGTCCCTTGTTTAACACTTTTATTTGTATGTCAGATAGTGATACATTAGAAATGTTAAGTACATTGTTCTGATCAGTTATGTTCATGTCATCAATTCTAATAGGCCATTGATATTTTTTATTCCTTGTATGTTTCCTACCCCCCCCCCGCGACCTGCCATTGTCTAAAGGGTTATCTCTTTTAGGTGTTGGAGAAACCCCAATGTGCTGTGTATCAGGGTCTGTTGCAGATGATGAATCATCTCCAGAAGTTTCATAATTAGAACTAGACTGTGTGACTCTTTTCAGGATTGATCTGGGTCTCTTGCGTTTATCCCCTTTACTACCCATGTCATTGAACCTCATCTGTTTATTCATATTATTGAACTGGATTCCCTTTTCATAATCTGTTAAGCTCCTCTGGAATTTTCTCATCTTCTTGGATTTAAGACATTGCTCCAAATTGACCAAATCCTTGCTTAATTTATTAAGACAAATGTGATATGCTAGTAATCCCTCATATGTTTTGGTAATCTCACACAACTTACTGACTTCCACCATTTCCATTTCAGTGATCCTATCGTAATAAACTGATAGAATTTTAACAAAGCTCATACATGCTTGTTGTTGAGCTTTGACCCATTGTTCCATCAACTCACTGTCTATTTTGCTCACCAAAGGCTGAAGGCGATCCCTCAAGCCCTGTGGAGCCATATCTTTGGCTAAATAGGCCTTAAATAATTTTGCATGCCAAACATTAGTTCTAAGTGACTGCATTTGTTTGGTTAAATTCTGAAAATGTGCTTCACAGGAAGCCTCCATAGTTGTCAGGATAGGATTATTATGTTTATCATTACCAATGCCCAGTCCAAAAACACCCAAATCATCCTTGTCGGCTAACAAACCCCTCAGAATGCTAGACAAATCAATGGCAATACAAAAATATTGTCTGTAAATGAACCTGCCGATCGATAAATAAAATAGCAGGACCATTCTTTACTATCTATCTTTAACATGCTAGTTCAGGTGCTCTGATATTCTCAATGAATTCCTACTGTAGTAGCTCACCTCCTAAGGTTTGGTAAACTTTATAAACAATGTTACCCTCAAAAAAAAAAAATTGTTTTATTAATCCTTTTACTCAAAATTTTTAACTTATTTAGTCGGGTATGTTGGTATGTTACTGTAACAGTACTATATAAATGTTCCTGTATTTCAAATGTTTTACCTGTCTGACATTAACTGTATTACATATGGTCAAGATTTCTGTCTTGTAAATTATCTTAATGTGGATCTTTTCTCCCCGGGCCTCCGCTGAAAATGGACATACATCCAATCAGACTATCCCGGTCAATAAATGTTAAATAAATTTAAAAAAATGTAAAAAAGATACCAAATCTGTTGTTACTAGTGGGACCAAAACATCAAATTACCACAAAGGAAACATATATTTTGCATTCAGCCCAACAGTGTATGGCATTACCCATTCAAAAGGGTTCAAAAAAGTTCAAAAAAGTCACCTACAGGCCTAAATTACAATTAAGTTAGGCCAATGCAACAATGCTACGTTCGGAATGGTACATAAACTCACCATCTACTTGTCATTGAGTCAAGCAAGACAATAATAGCCCCTACTCACATTTCCAAAAGGACATCAAAAGATCCTTGTGCCCAAACAGCAATGCTATGTCCACTTGTGCTGTTGATATTAGAAACCGAACAATAATAGCCCTTGCTGTAATTGGTAAAAAGAAGAAAATAGAACCACACTGCTGGAACGCCCCAATGAATATATTAACCAAGGAATATGCCCCCACCAGAAACTGCAAATCAATTGGTCAAAGTAAGACCCTATAAAGAGCTCTTCTATCAACAGTATTGTCAGAATTAGTTAGTTAAACTAAAGGGCTGTCAGCACCAACAAGGTCATGCATACCACCCATTGAGAAGAGAATAATGTCAGAAATGGAAAAACATTCAAAATGGCTGTTGAGCAGGGTGCCGGTAAACAATAGTAATCACCCGAAATCTACTAAATACTGATGCATAAATGAAATGAAAAATTTTAACCAGAGTCACTAGTCTATCAGGGATATAAAATACAATATACAAAGGTGAAGTCCTACTAATACCATACAATCAGAAATGTCAAAGATTGTGTATGTTACCCCTAAAACTGATTCTCAAAACACAGTACAAATGTTGTTGTTACAACAGAGAGTTAACCTGCACTCAAAACCAATAAGACACATATTGACTAAACCTAACTCATCCTACAATAGCCTAACATAGGAATAAACACCTATGGCTTCCCAATATCTAAACATGTAATAAAGTAGGTTAGTACATTTGAATGTATACCATCAAACCTCATTTGTTGTAATGTCTGCATAAGCATCAACATTTGGATACTATGTGTCTAATATACTAACACATTTAGATAAATCTAAATGAAAACACATAAATGCTACCCAAAGCTTAATTTGAAACAAATACATATGGCAAACAAAACTAAGATCAAATAACAGGCTCCAGTATCCAGTACTGGCCTGTCCTTTTTATGCCACTTCTGAAAGATGGTAAGGTATACATAGTCCACATAGGATTGTCCATTGAATGTTCATTAACTTCCACATTCAAAAGAATAATGTCCAAATGTTAATGCAAAAAACAACCTGCAAATGACAAAAACTATGATTGCAACATCAGAAGGAAACAGCTAAATGATCGCCGCATAACCTGATCAAGCATAAGACCCTAAATCCAAAATACATCCAAAATGCGTCTTATGTAGTTCCTTGATACAATATTATATGGCAATAGCCCTATTGTTAAGTTTTTTTGTCAAGATGTTCGAAAAAACTTTTTTGGCAGCCTCTTGAGTGAGCAAATGTCAGAAGAAAAGAAACGCCCAATTATTCTGTATGTTCCTAAGGTCCATATAGATATTAACATAAAAAAAGAGTCATGTCCTGGTTTCCATTCCTTGCAGTAAGCAAATAACAGCACACCAATATTTTTCTGCTAACGAGTAGAAAAAAATACAGCAAAATAGCCATTGCCTAATTCTGTGACACCAAACAGCATAAAATAAAGACAGTAATACATAGGTTTAGTTCAAAAACAGCCCAAGAAGGTTTATATGGCTGCTCTCCTTGGATTAAGCCCATATTAGTCTCCTGGTTCGTGACGATCAAAAAATACAACAGTACCACTAAGAAGATGATATAAATTTGAATAATAATTGTAGAAAATAGTGACAAACCTCACTTGTCAACCACCAGGAAATAAATGTACCTACAAATGATATCCAGTTAGACAGAAGAAATAAGTTTTCAAAATTGCTGAACCTTAAGAAAATGCCAAACTATAGAGCCCAATTACGAGCTCAGACTCCTCCCAAGCGCCGCCAACGTAATGGAACCCAACTCCAAAATAAGCAAAAGTAATTGTAAAATCCAGGGCTGGAAAAGAATGGACAATAAGTGGCTGAAAAAGCTGGTTGTTCACATGCAACAGTTCCTCCGACACACAGCACACCAAAGGCCAACAGCAAGAACAAGAAAGAGAAACCCAAAATGAAATGCTTCTTACACATATGGCAGCTGCAAGGCTCCAAAACACTAAAAGCATAACACAAAAAAATGAAGCCAGCAGACAATGGCAAACTGTGGATTTATTAGACTCCTATAAAAACATAGGTAGTCAAAAGCAACACTATTACTTAGCCTTCATCAGTGTGAAAAAATGAATGATTTTGGACACATTTAAATATCATTCACGTAAATGCATGTTCAAAAACCATTGGTTCCTCACAAATTTTAATTTAACCCAGGTGAAAATAATGCACAAATTTAACTATCCATTCCTTTTCTTTCACATTTAAAAGGCTATGCCAGCCTGCTTTGGTAGCCTTATTGCCCAAGATTTTGCCTATAACTATGAAGCACTGGGATGTTTAATGGTATGTTTAAATAAAGCATTGGTAGGTTTTTAGTTCCTAATTTCACTTAGATGTTCAAAAATATGGATCCTTAAAGGCCTAGATGTCTGGTATTTTATTTATTGATCATCAGGTTCCTTTACGGACAATATTTTTGTATTGCCATTGATTTGTCTAGCATTCTGAGGGGTTTGTAAGCCGACAAGGATGATTTGGGTGTTTTTGGACTGGGCATTGGTAATGATAAACATAATAATCCTATCCCGACAACTATGGAGGCTTCCTGTGAAGCACATTTTCAGAATTTAACCAAACAAATGTAGTCACTTAAAACTAATGTTTGGCATGCAAAATTATTTAAGGCCTATTTGGCCAAAGGCATGGTTCCACGGGCTTTGAGGGTTCGCCTTCAGCCTTTGGTGGGCAAAATAGACAGTGAGTTGATGGAACAATGGGTCAAAGCCCAACAACAAGCATCTATGAGCTTTGTTAAAATTCTATCAGTTTATTATGATAGGATCACTGAAATGGAAATGGTGGAAGTCAGTAAGTTGTGTGAGATTACCAAAACATATGAGGGATTACTAGCATATCACATTTGTCTTAATAAATTAAGCAAGGATTTAGTCAATTTGGAGCAATGTCTTAAATCCAAGAAGATGAGAAAATTCCAGAGGGGCTTAACAGATTATGAAAAGGGAACCCAGTTCAATAATATGAATAAACAGGTGAGGTTCAATGACATGGGTAGTAAAGGGGGTAAACGTTAGAGACCCAGATCAATCCTGAAAAGAGTCACACAGTCTAGTTCTAATTATGAAACTTCTGGAGATGATTCATCATCTGCAACAGACCCCGATACACAGCACATTGGGGATTCTCCAACACCTAAAAGAGATAACCCTTTAGACAATGCAGGTCGCGGGGGGGGGGGGGTAGGAAACATACCAGGAATAAAAAATATCAATGGCCTATTAGAATTGATGACATGAACATAACTGATCAGAACAATGTACTTAACATTTCTAATGTATCACTATCTGACATACAAATAAAAGTGTTAAACAAAGGACTCAATTTTATTCCTGGTTTCTTTGTGTCAGAAGACAAGCTAGCTCAGGATGTTATTGGTTTTTTCAGATTATTAAGTCTAAGAATATTTTTCAAGGACTCTAATAATGCTGCATGCAGTGACAGATTTCAATATCATAAGTCCAAATTTATACCCCCCATGCACCCCCATGTTTTGATGTTTAAGACCTCTGTACTGAAGGATTTGCATTACAATTTTAGGGAACATATGTGTAAAACCAACAATTTCTCTAAGATTGAAACATTAGCTTTACAACAATTGATGGAAAATAGGGACTTGGTTATTTTACCTGCAGACAAGGGGGGACCGGTGGTGGTCATGAACTGGATACAGGATAATGAGGAAGCTTTGAGACAATTAGAGGATGGGCGCTATTATACTTGCATGCCTCTGGATCCCACTTTTAGGTTCAGGAAGGAAATTGACCAATATTTGAGGTCAGCTAGGTAGGACGGTATTATTTCTGATCAGGATCAATACCATTTAACAGTCACAGATCCTACTAACCAGTATATATATTTTCTTCCTAAAATGCATAAAGACCTGAACCATCCACCAGGTAGACCTATTGTCTCAGGTAGGGGCTCTTTGACAGAACCCCTATCTCAATTCCTCACTAGACATTTGCAACTTTTACAGTGGTGGTGCTGCGGTAGCATTGTCGCCTCATAGCAAGACATTGTCCTGTTCAATTCTCAGCTAGAGCATCTTCTGTGTGGAGGTATACATGAATGGGGCATGCCTTCATTGAAGGTTGTCCATCAGGGCTGGTAACCCGGTATGTAAAAATCCACTACCAATCATTAGCAGACTGGAGTTCCACTGTGGTGACTCCTAACTGGGAAAAGCCGAAAGAAACAAACAAACTTAAGTGGGTTAGATCCAGATGGCAAGACACAACAGAGTTTCTTCAAATCATTGTGGACACCCAATTAGAATCTGGGTGGTTACTCTGCACTCTGGATGTCTCCGCCTTATATACCAATATTCCCCATTGGGTGGGTTTGGATGCCCCGGAGTATTGGTTGTGGAGGCCTGAACTTTATTCTCCAGGTTTCAATACTCTTCTCATTGGGCTTGCTGAACATGTATTGACTAAGAATGTCTTTTACTATCAGGACAAATGTTATTGGCAAACCCAAGGAAAAGTCATGGGGGCATCATTTGCCCCGATTTATGCAGATTTGTTCATGGCTTATATAGAGGAGTTTTTGATTTATGATAGTAGTCACAACATATACCTGGATGAAATTGACATCTGGAGGAGATTTTTCGATGATTGCTGGATGGTATGGAGATCGGATGTCATATATCTTAGGGAATTTGTAGAGCATTTGAATGATAATAAGTGGGGTATTAATTTTACAGCTAATTACCATTCCCAGAGTATCACATTTTTGGATGTATTAATTATGAGGAATGAGGACCATACCCTAGCGACACAGGTATATCGTAAGCACCCACAGTACAACTCCCTTCTCCATGCCTCCAGCTATCATCCGCCCCATGTCTGCAGGAATATACCCAAGTCCCAGTTTCTTAGAATTAAGCGTATCTGTTCGGAGGACAACACCTATGAACATCATAAGCAGGACCTTATATCTAGATTTAAGGCTAGTGGTTATGCCATGGGGGATGTCCTAACTGCTAGTAATTCTGTCTCCATTATAGACAGGCAGGAGACTTTACAGTGCAAATAAAAATCAGTGAATAATCAGGCAGTCACCTGCCTAGTGACCACTTATGGCAGAAATACGGATCTCTTGCTTAATAGTGTGCAGAGACATTGGAACATATTACAGGCTGATGAATTCCTTTCCACAATTTTGGGTGAAAGGTGTTTGTTTTCATTTTGTAAAGAGAGGAATATTGGTTCCCAGCTATGCCACTATAAGCACAATCTCAGAGGCCCCAGTAATTTTAGTCAGAGAATGCTGACTGGGGATCCTCTAGTAGGCTGTGTACCTTGTGGCCACTGTACTCATTGTAAGAATGTTAGCAAGAGAAAGGATTTCACTAGTCACAATACAGGTAATGTTTTTGACATTCGCTTTTTTGCTAACTGTGGGCCTGAATGGCTGGTCTGCCTAGCTACCTGTACTTGCTCTACATTCTATGTTGAGCAGACATCTAGGCCTTTAAGGATCCGTATGTCTGAACATCTCAGTGAAATCAGGAACAAAAAACCTACCAATGCTTTATTTAAACATATCATTAAATATCCCAGTGCTTCTTCTAAATTCATAGTTATAGACAAAATCTTGGGAAATAGGGCTACCAAAGCGGGCTAGCATAGCCTTTTAAAAGTGAAAGAAAAGAAATGGATAGTTAAATTGTGTGCATTATTTTCACCTGGGTTAAATGAAACGTTGTGAGGAACCAATGGTTGTTGAACATGCATTTACATGAATGATATTTAAATGTGTCCAAAATCATTCATTTTTTCACACTGATGAAGGCTAAGTAATAGTGTTAGCCGAAACCGGTTTGTTGCTTTTGACTACCTATGTTTTTTATAGGAGTCTAATAAATCCACAGTTTGCCATTGTCTGCTGGCTTCGTTTTTTTTGCGTATGCTTTTGGTGTTTTGGAGCCTTGCAGCTGCCGTACGTGCAAGATGCATATCACTTTGAGTATAGATGATGCCATCTACAACTAATTCTGCACATTGTTGGGTGTTGCCCGTAAAACTATGGACATAACTGAATATAACATTAACATTCAAACTTCTAAGCCTAAGGTACTGTCTTTCCCTCATCAATAAATTTTGCATTAAATCCTCCAAATACTCCCTACGTAATTCCAACTGTCTGTTATTACAAGTGGTGGCTCGTGGTATCGGACTGCAGAACTGCAGCCCCCCCCAGCTGTGCAGGAAAGAAAAAGAACATGTTTACTTTAAAATACAAAAAATATTTATAAATTATTAAATATTTAATACTGGCTGGCTGCTGTAAGCGAGTCCAACAAACTCGCAAAGTCCCAGACCTCGAACTTCGCATGCTCAGCGAGTTCCGGGTTTTTTATTTTTAATTATTTTTATTTTCTGACTGTAAATATGCATCTGGACTGTTGTAAAATCAGTCCAGTTTGAGGAGAAAAGGCATCAGTGTGATGCCCAGAAGTCTATGCAGTTTAACTGCACAGTGAAGTGGAGGGGGGGGGGCAGACTGACACATCCGCAGTCACGTACATGACGTGGACGACTGGATAGCTACTGATAGGTTCTCACTCTCTTCCTAAAAAAGGGAGCAAGAAACAAATCAGTAGTACACAGCGCCTAGCATGCACAATACCTTCTTAGTTGCTACTGAAAGGTGCTTCATTCTGTTGCTGAAACAACTTGTGTTGAGTATTGTTTGCTTTTTTTTGTGAGTTCATTCATTCGTTCGAACAGAGAGAGGTTACCGAGCATTATAAAAGAATTTCCTATCAGGATCCTAATCCTACTGCCTATAATAACTTGAATTGCTATCCTGGTTCCTTCCTGGCTATATCCACTTCAGTACAGTTCATTCGTGATCAGAAGGAGACAGGCAGTCGCTCATTTCTTTTTACTTTAAATTGAGGTAGGTGTCCGAGTCCGACTCCTCCAGTCCTAATGTCATTATATTGATAACTGCTCTGCTGTATGATGTTGATATTAATATTAGCAATCTTTCTATTAGAGCTTTGAGCCTCTGACTCACTACCTGCATTAGCTGTTGTTGTTATAACAAAATAGAAACCACATTAGGACTGGCTACAGAGACTCGAAGTAGCAGTTTACCAGACCTGCATGTAGCCTATGTTTTGACATGTCCTGAGAACTTGATGGCTGTAGTAGAGCCTTTACCTCATCTTTTGATTTGTGCAGTCAACTGTTGTCAGTCCCCTGCCCTCTTATGGTAATTGTGCATTTGGGAGAAACAAATATTTCTTTGCTGTAGGGCAATATTCTTTTTTTTTTTTTTTGGTCTTTCTATGTACCCTTCCTTAACATTTCTGACTCATCCTCATCATTCTCTCCTACTGTTGGGATAAAACCTTGGAAACACTATGTAATAAGAATTCTTTTACAAAATGAGTCAATGTTTTACCAAATATAAGGCATAGATACTACTATGAAACTCAGTCTATTACAGTGGAATAGTCCTTTAGCTGGACAGGTTGACGGCTCATCAATTAGGATCTCTGCCTCACCTCCAGGGTCAAGTGTTCATTCTTGACCTGTGTCCACTCTGTAGCATTTGCATATTCTCCACATGTCTTCAAAAAGGTGCTTCAGTCCCCCTCTCCCCACAAAAAATATGCTTCTTGACTAACTACTCTAAACTCCATATACATTACATTTTTCTTTTCATTTGTGGCTTGCATCACAGCTGAAAGAGGTTCAGGACAGAGCAGTTCACTCACCTTGTAAACAAATGAATACAATTTATGAGCAAAATTTTAGACATCTCTTCTGTTTCCATTTGGGCATCTATACATATCAGCTTATTATCCTAAACTGCTCACCTCCTCCGAGGATGCAAAATATATTTAAATGTTGATAGTGAATATTATATATTCTTTACAAGTGAATTAGTAATGGCTTTGAAAATAAAATGTTTCCTACCTTTCCTTAAACTAGTGTAGCCCAGATTAGCCCAGATACAGATTTTCTGCATCCAGGATTCTTTGTAAGCTTCTGAGTGGTGCTCTTCAATTTTTTTCCCTTAGATCTGCTAGTTTTCTGCTCTCTTGCATTTTTATTAGCTTATTAGTCTAGCACTTTAAACTATTCCTGGTGCCAGAAAATCTGCTCTTCAAATGTTCCGTTAGCACTAGCTGGTTTCTCAGTAGTAGCACTAAAATCTGAATCCCTGTAACTAGCACTTGCTCTAAAACCTGCTGGAAAGCACTAGGAAGCCTTAAACTTATACAAGCACTCAATTCTCCTTGTTAATAAGGAGAAATTAATTGTAGGCACTAAACAGCCTACAATTGCAAAGTACCTTGCCAAGGAAAGGGAAAACAGCTCTTGTACTTTACAAAAGAAACACCGAACCAGGCATGTCCAAGGGTCAGCTTCCGGTGATTTCTCCTGTCCACCTGGTGAATCTGGGTATACTGGGGCAATGCAGCAATTGTCTCATGTACACAGACAACCCTCTCCTCCTACCACCCAACACTACAACCTGCGAGAGATGCACTTACATAGCCAAACTGTAAGCAAAGCTCTCTCCACCCAAGATTGTGCTAGACAGTCAAGAGGAGAAGGTTACCACCTGCACTACACCTCAAGCAACACATAGCTCTTCAAAACTCATGCCACCAACATCCACACATAGTAACACTAAACCCACTTATGCGGCGGCCCTTAACATTAACCATCCCAAGCAACAAGGACCTCTGAAGCTGAAACATAAACAAACACCAGTCATAACCAAAGTGACACATAGCTCAAAACACCAGTGTACCACCAAACAACAGCCCCTAAGGCAAGACAACGTACCCAACACTTTAGTCATAGGTGACTCTATAGTCAGGCACACTGATGTCCCATTCACCAGGCTGAAAAAGAAGAAAATTACTGTTAGCTGCCTTCCAGCTGCCAGGATCCGCCACATAATGCATGCACTCAAGTCACTCCAAAACAAGTGCAAATATGACTCTGTCATTGTCCACATTGGAGTGAATGACTTGAGACATACCTCCCTGGACTACATGAAAAGAGACATGGAAGAGCTCTCGGATCATGTGGCCCAGGTAGGTATGACCCTAGCCCTGAGTAGAATCCTGCCTTCACCCAGGATGATACCACAGTATAAGGACAAAATGACTGACTTTAACAATTGGCTAAGTTTATGGTATCATTCAAAGGGGATCCAGTATTTGTCTGCCTGGGACGACATGATTGACAAACCACGATGCTTTGCCAGAGATGGTCAGCACCTGTGATCCCTGGGATTCAGGTTACTGGCTAAGGTTCTTACCACGCCTATAGTTACTTTTTTAGGCAAGGCGCAAAGGACAAAACAACCACCGTAACAGATATAAGCATGCAAAATCTGAAGGTAATGCTACTCAATGCTAGAAGTCTAAACCTCAAAATGCACTCTCTCGAGGCACTCCTAAAAATGGAGAACATCGATATCTGTGCAGTAACTAAGACCTGGTTCAAGGCTCCAGAGAGCAGCCCCTGCAATACCAGGCTACAACTCTTACCACACTTTTCGGCCACCAAACCAGGACTGAAGCACTAAAGTTGGAGGAGTGTCCATATTCAGCAAGGATATTCACACCTCCAGACTAGTTGCCCAACACAATGCATCTGAAATTCTACAGGTGCAATTAACACTAGGTAAGACTGCAATCCAAATTGTAGCTTGCTACAGATCCCCCACCATGCCCTAAGATTCTCACTACACCTTTCTAAACATACTGGAAAATATTAAGATACAACCAAACACCCTAATACTGGGTGATTTCAACTACCCTGCCATTAATTGGGAAAACTACTCGGGTACGAACACCTTTGCCCAACGGTTCTTGAAATTTATAAATTCCAGCACCCTTGATCAACTAATCCATAGTCCCATCAGGAGCTCAAATATCCTAGACCTGGTCATTACCAACATGGGAGATCAATGCTCCACACCAGTGGTCACCCCCACGTTGGTCAAGTCTGACCATAAGCTAATCACCCTTGACGTCCACATCCCACCCCCACCCCCGTAGGGAAACCTCCATAAAAAACTTCTCCAAAGCTACAAGTCAGAAGTGACAAACTTCATGACACCCATGCAGACAGGAACTGAAAGTTCGACTGCTGAATCCTACCCTAAGGCACTGTATGAGCACATCCACTCATGCACGAATCATGCCATTCCAAGATGTTCTCTTCCAAAAAAAGGAACCCAATCCAATGGTCCCCTGCCATAAGCAAACTATACAACAGAAGGAAGAAACTGTTGCAGAAAAGAGGAAAATCCCAGGATGCAAAAAAACTCCCTTACCAGCCTCATTAAGAAGCTGAGATCACTCATAAAATCCTCCAAAGCTAGTTACGAAAATAAAATTGCCAAAGATTCCAAGGACAACCACAAGGCATTCTATAGTTACGTCAAAAATCTAAATGGCAATACTCAGATCTGCTCTGAGCTACAACAGAATGGCATTAAATATACTGATCCCAAGGTTATTACCAATATCCTGGCAGATCGATTCAGTGCCAACTTCATGCCCCTCTCACTTCCTAAAGGGCCCATCTCAATACCAAAAGATTGCCAAATGCTGGTAATCATGGCCACACAGGTAAAAATGTGCTCTCCAAAGCTAAGAATACAGCATCTGTGGTACCATATGGCATCCCAGGCTGTGTATTACATGACCTACAAAATGAACTGGCACCTCATCTAAGTTTCATGTTTAATCATAGCCTCACCTCAGTTATCCCACACCACAAGGGGAATCCACCTTGAATCCCCGGAACTATCATCCCATCAGTCTGTCCAGCCTGATCTGCAAAGCCATGGAACACATTATCATGGAACTTATAAACAAAGACATTGGCAACCTTCAAACACTAGACCCCACCCATTTTGGTTTCATAAAGGGCCGATCTTGTCTCCTCAACCTGATTGACTTCTTCAAATCAGTCTCCAGAGCTGTGGACGAGGGTAAGAGGATCCACACAGCCTATATGAACCTTGCCAAGGCCTTTGACACCATCTCCCACTTTGGAATCATAGATAAACTTATGAAGCTGGGACATTAATCCCTACCTCACTTGATGGGTTGCCAACTGGATTACTGACAGAACCCCCACTGTAAAAGTAGCTTACTCAAAATCCAGCTCCAGACAAGTGACAAGAGGAGTACTTCAGGGTTCAGTCCTGGGACCGTTCTTGTTTGGCATCTACTTCTCTGAAGTACAGGCCAGCACTAAGGGACTCTGTCTAACAAAGTTCACAGATGACTGCAAACTGGGAGCCATTATTGAATCCCCAAATGATGTGGATATTCCACAAAAGGGCCTTACAGAAACAGATGCTTGGTGCCAGAGCCATGGGCTCAAGCTCAATGCCAAGAAATGTATAGTTATCCCCTTTGTGAAAAACCATGTAACCATGAATTACCACATAAGTAGCAGTACACTAAACACTGAAAATGTGATAAGGGACTTAGGGACACAGGTGGACAGTGGTCTCACCTTCAATAACCACATAGCCACAACAGTCAGGAAATCCTTCTATGTGGCACACCTAATCACTAAGGGCTTTTCATCCAGAAAAAAGGAGGTCATTGTCCCACTGTACTCATCCCCTCATTAGACCCATTATAGAGTACAGTGCCCCATTTGGTCCACAAGACATCTGCAACAACTGGAAAGGCCACAGAAATACCTCACTAAAAGAATCACAGGCCTAAAGCAGATGCCCTATGCTGACCATCTAAAAAAACTCCAGCTATACTCTGTCACATATTGCCTACTCAGAAGCAATCTCTGCTTAACATACAAGGCCATGTCAAACCCAGTGCTGTTGGACATGCTACACTTAAAGAAATCCCAATCCCTCAGAGCCACACACTCCAGGGATCTAAAACTGGTCATCACAATGAACAAAACATGCTGGAGGGATAGGTTCCTGACCCCGAAGCTCCCCATACTCTGCAACAGACTGCCCATACATGTCAAGCTGAGCACCTCTTTGTCCCTCTTCAAAAGGAACCTTGACGATTAGATGGGAGATAGGAAATTCACCCCGGGGATCACGTCAGTCACCCTGCTTGACGGGGGACCAGGGAAGTAAATATTCTGGGAAGAAATAGCCAGGGAATTGTTATGGCTAGGCTTGTATAGGCCCTAGGGCTGATAGCCTAGTACCAACCTATAAACCTATGAACCTATGTCTCTCTATATATACACATATCCTATGACTAACCTAACTTTACAACTAGCACTGTAGCTACTAGTAACAAGTCCCTCACTGCTCTTTAGCTTGTACAACTCCCCAGCACATCCATGCTTTTTAGTACATTTTCTGCAGTCAAAAATATTCAGTGACATCCTAAGTCAAAAAATGTATCTTCTCTCCAGCATCTAAACATGAAGTATTCTGTTGTAAATCCACTTTCCTATAATATTACCTCATTTGTTGCCATTAAGAAATGTAAAATCATATTCACAAATCTATCCTAGATCATAGCAGGTATAAAACAGATACATACATTCCTGCATTCCTATATTAAGGACTTTCCAGACAGATAGTCTGTAGATTCAAGAAGTCTAATCCTCACCAAATGCAACAGTTGTTGTCATTTCAGTAATCAACTATTTTTTCTTTAATACACCATTCCTACCCAGACTGTTAAGGCTGCTTGGCAAACTATTCCATAGAAAGGGGCACATTCCATAAAGAAGCATAGCTGCATTCTATTGAAACTCTTGCAGTTATATAACTATTTAAATATATTTTTTGTCCTTTAAAAATGCACAGCCCTCCCATATACCTCACTTGAATTTAAAACTGTATAGTACAGAAGAGGATCAAGGGGCTCAAACAGACGCCCTATGCAGCTCGGCTAAAGAAACTCCAGCTCTACTCAGTTGTGTACCGCCTACCCAGAGGCGATCTGTGTCTGACGTTTAAAGCCATGTCCAACCCAGAATTAATGGACATGCTTCACCTCAGTAAATCCAAGTCCCTTAGAGCTACACGCTCCAGGGACTTGAACCTCAGCACAGAAATAAATAGGACATGCTGGAGGGACAGATTCATATCCCAGAGGCTCCCCTCACTCTGGAACAAAATTCAATACATGTTAGGCAGAGCCCCTCACTGACCATCTTCAAGAGAAATCTTGACGAGTTGATGGGAGATTGTAAGTTTTTCCCTGGGATTTCTTCTGTGTCCCTGCTTGACAGAGGTACAGTAAACTAACCTTAAAAGGGCTACCTTATGTGACCTACTATACAGAGGCACAGTCAACTAATCTAAAAGGGTGGCGAAAGCCAAACACACTCTGGCTAGGCTTATAAATGCCCTAGGGCAGATAGCTTAGTATCAACCTATGAACCTATGAACCTATGAAGTAGCCTTCATTTTCTTCTACATTCTTTTCCTAGACATATAATTTTACTTATAGATCAGTGCACAGTCTATTAATAAGGTTGTTGAGGTATATAATAATCTCATAGCATCCTCTTTAGATCTGTTGGTCCCAAAGTTGTGTTATTCACCTTGTGCTACATGAGCCACTGTAACATTCTGAGCTCCATGAACTGAGGCAAACTAATCTAATGTTAGAGCATAAATGGTAACACCCTCACCTTAACTAATCTAATGTTAGAGCATAAATGGTAACACCCTCACCTTTTGCAGGGTAAGCTAGTACTGGTTGACCATTATTATGCTTTTTTTTCAGGCCAGTGTAAACTAAAGGAACTTGGTTACTTATAATATGAAATTTCATTGGTGGATAAAAGACCTGCAGTACTCTTCTGGTTGGTATCTAGGATTAGTAATCCATCGCCTTTGCCACCCGGTCTGCTGAGGAATATTAGCTTGATGCTAGAAATTTTATTTCCAAGCTTGCCACTGTGAGATCTAGTGTTGGCTTTGGTACACTCACAGGGGCATGCAGCAGCTCTGCTCAGTGTAAGAAGTCTTAATTTTGATCAGAGTTTGAATTACTGGATTACAATGATTTAATTACCGGGTTGCTAGCATTCCCAGAAGGTAGGGTTGTGTAATGATAAATCTGGATAACTGTAGACATATTTACAACCTGCCTTTGTCAGTAAGGTCCTCAAGCACTTTGTCGAAACCAGGCTCCGTGGAGCAGGGGACAGAGCTCCAGCTGTGTCTCAAGCAACCAGAGTTTGACTAGCAACATTGTCACTGGAAGAGCCAAGCTGGGAGTGGGAGTAGTGAAAGGATGCAGCCTGCTCACACCACCCAGGGGAAAAGGAGAGGTTGCACCCATTAAGGGGCTTACCTGATCTTGCTAATTTCCTGGTAGTGACTAGCAGGCTAACCACTCATACCTCGGGGGTAGGCAGGGATTAGAACAAAAATACACATGCATCTACCTGCTTAACTGAATAAACTACTTGAAATTTCAACAAAGTGTCTTTATTCCTACCACAGGAAGGGCATCAGAGAGAGAGAGAGACAAGAGTCTCCTAGATCTGCTAGCTAAAGTGATCTTATCTGAACTAATCCTTTGTATTCTGTCTCTTGTTAGTCCTGTCAACCTCTGGATCACAGATGGGAAACCAGACTTGACTCAAGCCTTCTAGATTATCTCTTTTTTTTTTTATTACAAAAGGGTGGTGCAGATTACCTTTAAGAAATAGTGGTATGTGTGGAGACATGACTCGTATGATAGGTTCATAGGTTCATAGATTAGTACTAAGCTAACTGCCCTTGCGAGCCATTTTAAGCTTAGCCAATGATCTTTTTTTGTGAGACTCAAACCCTGCACCTTGTGTTTGTAAGGCAAACACTTTAACCATTAGGCCACCCTCCCGACAGGAGGATAAAGGGGTTCTGACATCTGGCATGTACACTAGTAAACTGGCATCAAGTCTTATTGTGTATTTTCAAGGCTGAGGCTTTATGCTTACTGTCATGACTAAACTGTTACTGCCCCTTATTAGAATGCAAGAAATGTTCATCATTATCCTGTCATTTATAGCAGTTAAAGGTAGAACAGTTCAGCAATGTAAGCATTAATTCAGTAATAAGCATTTGCACTACTGAAATTTCACTGAAATGTAAAACTACCATGGCAGACTTGTGAAAAATATCAGTTTGTGTGCACTGTGCAGTATTATGCTAAGCCTTTTTTTAATGATATTATAGTTGGAGAGGATATTCTACAACTAGCTGGCTGTGTGTAGAGAATCAGGAAATAGATGCTTATAAGTTGAACAGTTGATAATGTTACACTGCATTTCTTTGTGTTGCACAACTCCATTTGACATCCTTCTGTGCCAGATCATTTGGTTTCTACAAAGTGTAATGTTTATTAAAACTGCAGCTAAAGAAAATACAGGTGGTTTAATTACTTGATGCGAATGATTATCATCATCATCATCTTTTGGCTTTTCCCGTTAGGGGTCGCCACAGCGGATCATCTCTTTCCATTTCTTCCTATCCTCTGCATCTTGCTCTGTCACACCAACTGCCTGCATGTCCTCTCTCACCACGTCCATAAACCTTATCTTAGGCCTTCCTCTTTTCCTCTTACCTGGCAGCTCCATCCTTAACATCTTTTTCCCAATATACCCATCATCCCTCCTCAGCACATGTCCAAACCAACGCAATCCCGTCTCTCTTGCTTTGTCTCCAAACTGTTCAACATGAGCTGACCCTCTAATATACTGATTCCTAATCCTATCCATCCTAGTCACACCAAGTGCAAATCTTAACATCTTTAACTCTGCCACATCCAGCTCTGACTCCTGCCTTTTTGTCAATGCCACTGTCCCCAACCCATATAACATAGCTGGTCTCACTACCCTCTTGTAGACCTTCCCTTTCACTCTTACTGGTACCCGTCTGTCACAAATCACTCCTGATACTCTTCTCCACCCATTCCTCCCTGCCTGTACTCTCTTCTTCACCTCTCTTCCACACTCACTGTTACTCTGAACTATTGATCCCAAGTACTTAAACTCGTCCACCTTTACCAACTCTACTCCCTGCATCCTCACCATTCCTCTACTCTCCCTCTCATTTACACACATATATTCTGTCTTAGCCCTGCTGACATTCATTCCTCTGCTCTCTAGAGCATATCTCCACCTCTCCATAGTCTCCTCAACCTGATTCCTACTCTCACTACAGATCACAATGTCATCTGCAAACATCATAGTCCACGGGGCCTCCTGTCTGATCTCATCTGTCAACCTGTCCATCACCACTGCAAATAAGAAAGGACTCAGAGCTGATCCTTGATGTAATCCCACCTCCACCTTAAACGGATCTGTCACTCCCACTGCAGTCCTCACCACTGTCACACTACCCTCGTACATATCGTGTACCACTCTTACATACTTCTCTGCCACTCCTGACTTCCTCATACAATGCCACAATTAAAATAGCTCTGGCACTGTATGTATAGCATGCTTGTGAGATATTACCTATTGTTATGTGTATTATGAACATATGTAAATACCAGAATATAAGTGTATATGCGACCTAATAACCAAAATTAAACCAAATATATGCTAAAAAAGATCCGTAGCTCACTGCAAATGCTTACTTTGAAAAATCACTTTTAATGAAAAATAAACAAAAACGAACCTCTGAGGGTTAGAAGTATAATACACACAGGTTAAGCACTTTCATCTGCTGACTGCAGACTTCATCAGAACAATAAAATGTGTGTTTCTCCCCCTTATATAATGCATTTTAAAAAAATCAAGATCCAGTGGGAAGGCTCTATCAATTAACCGCCTCATGAATAAAACATAATCTAATGAATATTCATTATATCTCCTCATTCAATCTACACAATTCTGTGTTGCATCCTGTTAACATACAGTCTCTAAGTGTACCTGTAAAACAATAGCATAGATATATATATATATATATATATATATATATATATATATATATATATATATATATATGTCACATTTTTAAATAAAAAACACATTTATAACATTTTATATAAGCACATGTATGACATGTTAAAAAACATTTCTACCATGTTAAAAATATATGTGTATACTTGAAACATAATATTGCGCTTTTATTGTTTGTACATTATATCCTAACCTATTGCCTCCTTTCTCATTCACCAATTTTCTTTTTACTATATTATCTTATTTCTGACCTAAATCTATCCAGGCATATGCCCTACTTCAATGTGCAATTCATACCCTTGCATCTAAGATTGGTTTGGTGGGAATGTAATCATTCAACCCAGGCCCTTTGGTTGCATTTAACCTGAGTTGCCATTTAACTTCTTTTTCTGCTAATTTATCCTTAACATTCCCGACCCTTAAATCCACCTTTACCTGTTCTAAAATCCCAAATTTAAACATGTGACTAGCATCACGCTTGAGTATGTGTCTACACTAAGCATTATTTTATCATTTTTCCTTATACAGTAGGTGTGGTCATATATCCTATTCCTCAATTGTCTGTCCGTCTTCCCCACATAACTTGGACATGTCATACACTTAGCCACATATATGACATGTTGGGATAAACAACTCCCTTTCTTAAACCTTACTCTAGTGTGGTTGGCATCCCCTAATGTAATAGTTTTTATTTATTTTATTTTATTTATTTTACATTTGTTGACCGGGATAGTCCGACTGGATACATGTCCATTTTCAGCGGAGTCCCGGGGAGAAAAGCTCCAACAGGTTTAAAATGACATATAATAAAAGACAGAAGACAGCAAGCCAAAGGACAGGAAACATGTACATAGAGAGATAACAGCGCAGCAATAGAAGTTACATTTGATTACTTTCATTATATACAGGTTAGTAGACCCTTAGTCGACTAAATCCTTCCTAGTCAAAAATTGCCCATATCTGTGCAGAATTTCTCATGGTAATCTTAGTCCGGGTTCATACAAGGACATATCCAATGCGATTTAAGGTGGATTTCTAGCCCTTTTTGAATAGAGCTAGTGATGGTGAAAACGTTAATTTATTTGGGAGAGAGTTCCACACCTTTCCGATGACATTAGAGTACAGTCTGTCCCCACCTATGTTGTGGGCCTTGCTTGTTTGTATTAGGAGTTTGTCAGATGAGCGTAGAGAACTAAGGTTGGTGTAGGGGTTAGTATGTTTTTAGAGCAGGAGTGTTCTCTGGGTGTTTTAGGATTTTAAAGGCTTCTGCAAGTTGATATTTTTGGAGAAGATTCGAGTTCTAGCCAGTCAAGTTTTTTAGGTTAATACAATGGTGTGTTCTGTAGGGCAGGGCAGTGATGAATCTGGCAATGTGGTTATAACAAGTGGAGAGCGATTTAGGTCTGATTTATTAAGGTTAGAGAGGATGGGGAGGCATATAGTAGTGTGGATAGAAGGTGTGACCGGGCAGTGGCTAGTCTAGCTGCTGGAGTTAGGAAGGTTTTTAATCTATATAAAGACCCTAGTTTTTGTTTACTGTCTTAATAGTTTGGTTAATGTGGGTGTCAAATCGAGTTTATTATCTATAATTACTCCTAGTAGTTTAGTATTTGTGGTAGGAGAGATAGTAGTTCCGTTATTGGATTGGATAGTAAATTGAGTGATAGGTGTAGGGTTAGTTGGATGAAAGAGGAGTAGTTGGGTTTTTGGGTTTAATATGAGGTGATGGTCTGTTAGCCAATTTTCAACTATGGTAAAGCAGTGTTGGGTGGCTTTTAGAAGGTTGTCCAGTGTGGGATTGGAACAGATGATAGTAGAGTCATCTGCATATTGGATGCAGGTGGCTTCGGGATGGCTGAGTGCAGGTCATTTATGAATATTGAGAAGAGAAGAGGTCCTAATATGGACCCTTGAGGTACGCCAATGCTGTTTGGTAGTAGGGATGAGAGCTTGTTCTGCCATATAACTGCTTGTTGTCTGCCTACTAGGTAGTCCTGAAACCAGTTTAGGACATGGGTGTCTAGGTGAAAGGTTTCTAGGGTTGTGAGAAGGATCTGGTGGTTTACCATGTCGAAGGCTTTTGACATATCTAGAAAGAGTGCAGAGGAGATATTTTTGTTGTTCGATGATGGTTGATTTTTCAGTAAAAGAGAAGGGCAGTTGTCGTGCTATGGTGGGGTCTAAATCCATGCTGACATTCAGTTAATAGCTTGTTTTGGATGAGATAGGACATTAGTTGTTTATGCACACACTTTTCCATTATTTTTGCAAGTGGAGATAAGATGGCTATTGGCCTGTAGTTTGAAAGTTCAGTGGATGTTCCACCTTTATGAAGGTGTATGACATGAGATATTTTCCATATTGCTGGGATTGTGGACTCACTAATGGTTCTGTTTATTAAGATTGATATGGGGTAAGCAATTGCGTCTGCAGCAATTTGCAGGTATTCTGCTGGTAGAAGATCAGCTGAGAGGGAAGTTGGCTTTAATTTTTTTAGTCGGGTTCGAATGTAATTGGTAGATATGGGTTGTAGGTTGAATGATATTGGGGTTTGGGTGTGGTGTTTTAGGGGTGGTGGAGGGAGCGGGTAGCTGGCTAGCTAGTGACTGAATGGTTTCGTGAAGAATATATTAAAGTTGTTCGCTACTTCTTCTTGGTTCTTATCAGATAGAGTTTCTGGGGTGGGTGTGGTGGATTTTCCTGGTTGGAGAAGTTTGTCCAATCCTGCCCAGAACTTTTGGGGTTCTTTTGGTTTTGTTTTGTAAGTGGTGAAAGTAGTTTTTCTTGTCTAGAGCAGTGGCTTTTTTAGTTTCATTTCTTATTTGTTGGAAGAAGACTCGATCTAATGGTGATTTGGTGGTACGCCACTTGGTCCATGCTTTGTCCCTGCGATTAATTTTGGTTTTGGTCTCTGTGGATAGCCAGGGTGCTATGTGGGATTTGATTCTAGATTCCCTTTTTGGAGCATGAGAGTCCAGTATTGCGAGGAATGTTTCATTAAAATATGAGACTGCCTCATCTATGGGAAGTAATTTCAATTTTGACCAGTTACAGTATTTAAGTTCTGTGTTAAATTTGATTGGGTCGAAATTTTTCTTATTTCTGATCGTTCTGTACACTGGCGTCCTAGCATTGGTTGTATTATTTTTCAAAATGTATGTTAGCAAATGGTCACTAACATCATTAGGGAGAGTACCCGGAGTATATCTTAGGGGGTCCTCCTTGACAAGCAT
Organism: Protopterus annectens; assembly: GCF_019279795.1. Lineage (NCBI taxonomy): Eukaryota > Metazoa > Chordata > Ceratodontiformes > Protopteridae > Protopterus > Protopterus annectens. Next base: position 1,776,590,744 of record NC_056728.1, on the reverse strand, counting down.
CCAGTCAAGTATGCTTTCTTTTTGCTTATTATTGCCTAGCCTGGTGGTAGTGGATATAATCTGAGTAAACCCATAGAGATTTAAGGGGGTATGATTGGACTGGGCGGAGCATTGGTTCCAGTCAATGTTGACATCTCCCAGGACAATTGTTTCTTGTGGGTAATTGTTGTCTATCCAATTTAGAATGGTTTCTAGAGTTTCAATATTGTTCCCTAGATTTCTGGATGATATTTTTATTTTATGGGATGGTACAATAAATGAAGTAGAAGCATTTGAGAAGTATTTGAATGGTACCAGTAGTTATCTAAAATTTACCCATAGTAGTAGCATGACAGGGATAGCATATTTAGATACCTTTGTATCGAATGGGTCAGCAGGATTCAAATCCAGAATATATAGAAGGGAAACATTTAGTAACTCATATGATCTCCTTACACTGCTGACACTGCCCACATTTTTTGGTATACCCATCTCCGGAGTCACCTCTAGTTCTACCTTTCACTCTTGCAAACCTATTCTTTAATTTGGACCCAGTCTTATACACATACTTAGGCGCTGTGCCCACTTTACTATAAACCAGGGCATCACTTCTTAAAATATTCTAATTTTGTCGCATTATGTTCTTTACCTCCTCTGCAAATGGACTATACTCCACAACACATGCCCTAAGGTAAGAGTTTCCTTTTCATTCTCATATTTACTCCTACACTTCTCCAACCCAATATCAAGAAGTGGTTTATATTTCCCCCCATTCTTTCAGCACATCAATTAAATCCTTTTTCATTTAATTAAAATCCGATGTCATTCTCGCAGCTCTTATGCACTGACCCTTAATAATGCTCTTTTTTTGGCTTACTGGGTGACAACTGGTGTATTCTAAATATGAGTTACTAAATGTTTCCCTTCTATATATTCTGGATTTGAATCCTGCTGACCCATTCGATACAAAGGTATCTGAATATGCTATCCCTGTCATGCTACTACTATGGGTAAATTTTAGATAACTACTGGTACCATTCAAATACTTCTCAAATGCTTCTACTTCATTTATTGTACCATCCCATAAAATAAAAATATCATCCAGAAATCTAGTGTAGCATATACATTTGCTAGCATATTGACTATCCAGAAAATATTCACTTTCCCAGTCCAGTAACACCATATTTGCATATATGGCGGCACATGCCGCCCCCATAGCCACCCCGCTTTTTTGTCTATAGTATTCATCCTCAAACCAAATGTAATTAAAATCTAATACAATAGACATAAAATCACAAATTAAACTCTTTTCCCACTCAAAGTTGATATACCTCTGAATGCTGTTACTAAACCGTTCAAGTCCTTCTTCCTTTGGGATGCAGGAGAACAAATCCACAACGTCAGTTGTTACAAACACTAACCTTCCCTTCCAAATTTCCAGTTTTAACCTTCCCAAAAAGTCCCATGAGACTTTCACTACATGATGTACTCTATCATATATTGGTTTTAACCATCCATCTATTACTTTCTCATATGGGAATGTCTTAGACCTACTACCTGAAATAATGGGATTGTAAGGGGGATCTTCGATACATTTGTGGATTTTGGGGATCCCTACTATGGTGGCAAGTACTGGATGTTCCCTTCTCAAGAAATTATACAAATTCATATCTATCCTATTGTCCAAAAGGAAATCCTCTAGGTATAAATCAATCCTTCTATGTCCTATATTTACTTCATTGATAGAAGATACTATATATTTACTATCATTATGTAATATTTCAAATATTGTGTAATTATAATCCTGTATTTCTACTAATACTATGCCTCTCCCTTGTCGGGTTTCATAACTTGAATGTTGGCATCATAACATATTTCCTATAATATTTTATTTTCCTCCCTACTTAAGTTGTACCTTCTCTTTCCTTTCATACACTTCTCCTGTAACTTATATATTTCCTCTATAACCAACCTGTCATATGTAACTGATGTCGGATGTAAAGGGGGCATGTATTTACTTTTTTTCTTAAACACCTTCAGTTGTAAACTTCTTTGGTTATCCTGAAAGTGTATAGCCAAATTTAATTTTCTCAAATGCAATTTGAATTCCAATAAAGTATCTACGACATTGAATTTTTCATAAGGAACATATTTCATGCCTTTTGTAAACAACTTGAAGTGTTTTTTTTCTAGCTTTAATTGAGTATAATTATATATATTAAATTGCCCCATGCTGAATTGTACTGCATTATGTTGCTTTATCTCCACTTTGTTGCCTCATGTCTCCATCCCTCCTTCCACTGCCAAGGGTTCACTTCCCCCTCTCATCTGTTCTCTTCCCCCGCTATGCATCCCTGTACTCCCCTTTCCAATACTGATTCCTTCCTAAAAAGCTTTTTCACCATTGTGATATGTTCCATTTTCATTTCTATCCATATATGGATTGTATTTCCTACCCTTACCATAAGTGCTATTGTGTTCTCTATCTTCCTTCTTACATGTATAAGCCACTTGTTTATCATACTGTTCAATATCTCTTTGTAATTTACAACACTTCTTATTGAATATTTTCTTGGTCTTATCATCTACAAAATCATATTGCTTCAGATATAAATGTTCCCACTGATTAAATAACATGTCTTTCTGTATGTTTTCATTCAATTGTTCAACATAACCCCCAACTGTTTCCCAGAGTCATAAATTAAGTTCTTCAATGACTTGTCATTATTTTCTTGATGTCTATCAAAACAATTGTCCATAGGGCTCAATTTGTCTTTGTTAAAATTGTTAATTTATGACTTTGGGAAACAGTTGGGGGTTATTTGAGGGTTAAATGGACCATGCATACTTGAGTAGATGTCTTGAGTTAAAAATTGTACCTATGGGGCTCCATTTTTTCAAGATACCAATGAGAATGGAATTAAATGCAGAAAATAAGAAAGAATGTAATATGTTGTTTGACAGTTTTGGTTTTAAATTTATGGAGTTTTTAATTAAATGTAATGATAATAATTTATATAATTTGTTAAAGGCTGTTGAACAATTCAATGTTGGCCAGTAAATATGTCATGATTGCTGCTATATGAGAGGGGACTCGTTCATCCTTCATTGCTCAAAATGTAAAATATTGGTCACCTCCCAACACTTATGGATCTTAGAACAGGAACAGTTGTTTTAGACACTCTGAATTATTCAGATTTCTAAGCCCATCAGTTATCATGTTAATAAACCCCTGTACCCCCTCTGGCCAATGGGATTTCTTAGAAGCATAGACATAGGGTGCTCTTTGGTTAAACTATTATGGTATAGAATGGCCCACAGATGTTTTTAGTGTGAGTAGAAATTCCTACGAGCAGTATATGAAGACATACAAGATATTTCTTAGTATTATGACAACTTGTTAATCAAAAGGACTTTTTCCATCTAAAAATCATCCCTTTGTCCTTAAATACAGTGTCTAGCTTAAGTACCCCCAATTAAAATCAGAGTTAGGAGTGGTAAGCCCTTAGGCTTACTGTATTGTACCTGTCTGTATTGATTTTCTGCCCATTGTTTTTGCATCAGGAGTAGCTTCTGTCCACTTCATAGTGGACTAATGAAGAATAAGAGTGTGTGTGTGTGGGGGGGGGGTGTTCTACAGGCTGCTGAATCTGGTACCTGAAAGGAAGTGCCCACAAAAGCAGAGGGGGTAAGAAAAGAGCTTTGCTGGGCTCATTTGGTTAACTTAGCTAATGTGAACATCTGGCTAAACACCTTCTTCTATTGGATTTTTCACAACAGTTTGCAGTCCAGCAAATTAAATTAGAATTAAGTACGAGCTTATACAGTTTATCTATGATCTGTTCGTCTATGAAGGCAACAAATGTGTTTGTGAGATCAGAACAATCCAGCTGTACTTTTGACACCTCATTAGGTACATATATGAATTCTCTAAAGTAGTAGAGCATAATTAAAAGACATGATCATCTTATTTACTTAACCAGATAGATGTATGCCCATGACTGGTAAATCTGAACCTGTTCTAATAATATAATTTCCATATGTTTTAGGTAGATGTATGTAAAATTAGAGGGTAAAGCAATTTCTTGAGTCAGGTGTGGATCCACCCTTTTGGTTACAGTTCACTGTAATATGTTTCCAATTTTTTAGAGATAAAGTATTGGAAGAGATTTATTAAATATAATGAGCAAGAGTTCTACAATGTATCAGATACAGTTTCCATATTGTTTCATATCAGAGAAAAAAAAATAATTACACATCAGACCATACAAAATCTTCATTTATTCCTTGTGAACATCTTGTGCTGCAGCAGCATGATTAAAAAAAAATATATATATATATATATTATATATATATATATAGTATTAGTTTTAGATCTGCATAAGTCATGAAATGGCATCTAAATCAGAGAAGCTCAGACAGTCTGTCAAACAAATCTCATTTTGGTAAATACATGAGCATAAAAATCAAAACTAAGAGCTCAGCTTACTAATGAATTTTAGATACCTTTTATCAAATAAGGAGTATTTTGTACTTGAGGTATTTGATTTTGGTTTTATTTTTTCTTTGGTCTCATAAACAGTCTTTTGAGGAGTGCATTCTGAATGGGGATAACTTATTTATTATTTGTTTTCTGGGTTAGTCCATTTGAGCTATAGACCCTTATCAGCATATGCCAGGGAGAAATATGCAAATATAGTGAAAAATAATAGAATAGTAAATTTAAGTGAAAGGCTCCAAGGATTATAATTAATAAAAGAGTAAATTAATAGAGATAACGGTAAATAATTTTCTTGGGTGGTGAAAGCCAGGGAAACGTTTTGGCTAGGCTTATATAGGCCCCAGAGCCAATAGCCTAGTACCTACCTATGAACCTATGAACCTACCATTTCCATTACCCACAGTCTTACAATCGGTAGTTGTTGTAAACAGCATGCAAAGGAAATGCTTTGGAAAACAAGAGTTGTGTGGATTTATACGTGCTTAGTAAGTAAAGTCTGAGTGAAAGAACTACTAGGTTATAAGAAGTATACTGAGCAATGAGCAAGATAAACTAAAATATTAAACTATGTAGGATAATTGTGGCAGCTTATGCAGTTAAATAGTAAAAAGTGAAGCGTTAGTTCAGTTGACAAAATTTCAAGGATGTATTCAGAACATATATATGAGTTTAGCTGGAGATGAGATATTTAGTGATAACATTCATGATGAAAGATAAAGAAAAATAAGTACATCTAGTGAAGAGGGAAGGACAGAGGATATGAATGATGATATATGATTATATTGCCAGACAGTACGTGATTTGGAAGCAACAGTCAAATCGGTGTGATGTAAATGATTCTACTGGAGCATGTTTTCATCTTTAAATATTTTGAGTTTGTTTTTCACCAAATATTCATAGAATAAACCAATGAAAAATATATAAAACTGGATGAATGAGTTGGCAAAAGGCAGAATCTTTGAAAAAAAGCTAGAAATTAAGGTATGTGCTGCGCAGGTAGAAGAAGTAGCAAACTGTGAGTAACAGCAACAGAAAACCCACTTTTATGTAAGAGAAGAGAAGGGCTATGCATGAAAGGTGCCCTGGAACAAAGATGGAGCAAAGGCATAAGGGTGCTATCAACTGAAAACTGACCTGGAATGAACGTGAGAAATTCCCAGTGATATAAACAAGAGGGGAAAACTGGAGATGAAGTAGAATGCCTGTTTTTGTGGATAAACAGGGAAACAGTCTAGATATGTTAAGCAGTCCTTGAGAGTTATTACTGAGTGTCTGTGATTTTTTTTTTCACTTCCAATAGTCTTCTGTTCTGCATTTGTATTTGAACTATTACCTTAACTAATTTCAGTCACACTACATATAAACCAGACCAGTTTATGAATTAATTAATCAAGAGCAGATGTTGTTAGTGTACAATTAAATTAATAAAGCTATGGTGATGAGAAAATACTGCAGCTATGGTATGGACTATGTCAGTTTTGTATAGTTGAGTATTTTGCTTGCTTTTATTTGTTATTCAGATGGAATGTATTATATTATATGGCAGTAATTTTTCTAGGGCTGCTTTATTTGTGCCTCAGTCTGTCTTGAGCTGTGACATTAAAAGGAATGGAACTTGCTTTTACTTTTGTATTTACTGTATAATGTTTATTAAATTTGAAACTGGTGAAGTCATGCAGTTTTCAAGTGATGCAATAGTGTGAAATCCCTCTGAAGATTGTGCAAAGACAAATGAAAACCATTTTGTACTTTACCACTGGGAAGACAAGCACTGAAAAATTAACTACCTTGTTGTTGTTGCATCTTTCGGCTTTTCCCAGTTAGGGGTCACCACAGCAGAACTCCGGTCCGCTAATGATTGGCAGTAGATTTTTACATGCCGAGTTGCCGGCCCTGATGCACAACCTTCAACAAAGGGATGCCCATTCACGCATGTCTCCACACAGAAGACGCTCTTAGCTGAGAATCGAACAGGACAACGTCTTACTGTGAGGCGACAATGCTACCGCAGCACCACCACTGCAGTACTGAATAATTAACTACCTAATGTATTAAAATTGAAGGCGATATACAGAGGCACACACACATACACATACACACAACACACAAGCAGACACACAGACAAGCACATAGAAAGGTATGCAGACTTCACAGAGGAAATTATTAGAAAACAACAATAAAATCTGGACCATGAATATAGTTAGACTGCACTATGTACAGCATGATGTAAATGTACTTTCTTGTTTTCCCCTCTATCCTGTAAGAATAAATGTTTACACATTTTGCAGTCTTGGTTGTTGAGGGACATTATGCACTGAGACCAGCCAGCTACTCAGTTTTCAGTTTCAGCCTCATGACAGTGAGTAGTAAATTTCATATACAGAAGGTTTTATAGTATTTTAAGCTAATTTCTGTCAACAAATTAATAATTAACTATATATACTGCAATGGTTTAATATACTCCAGTGAATCATGCTAGCTTCAGGCTACATCTGCCAAAACAATACTGAGGTAGTTAAACATTCATTTGGGCCTTTTTCAGACAAGACCCACTTTAGATGGCACCAACTTTTACAGAAAGGATGCAGAGTATACAAGAGATAAGATAGAGGGCAGGATTCACGAAGCCTCCGTGTACGAGTTATAACTCTTACACAGAGGCTGCAGTTAAATGGAGTGATGTCAGCATGCTCTGCATATTCATGAGAGCATGCTGAATCACACCTAAGGCTAACACGGTCCGTGGAAGACAGTAGGGGGCGTGTCCGTAGGACGAGCCCTGCAAGCAGACACGCCCCCAGAAGAGTAAAAGTGCCCAAAGTAAACACCCACGACAGAGGCCATGGAAATGTGAATAAACACAACACAACACATGCCCCCACAGACTATGAACATAAAATATATAAATGAACATGTTATATATTTTTTTTAAATTGTAAAGATGTTTGCCCGTGAGTGCGCTCGTTTGCGCGGGCATGCCTGTAGCTTAGCCAAGTTAGCAGTCAGTGGAAAAGCATATAAGAACTAAATATGCAAAGTAAGCCAAGAAGCAATAGCGTAGCGGTAGAGACGTCGGCTGAAGAGCCGGCAGTCATAGTTCGAGCCCCCACAACATCAATTTTTATTTTTAGTAAAATAAGCATGAAACAAGTCCCTGACAAATATGTACACATATAAAATTATATTTTATGTGAAATGTAATGAAATAGTCCATATATTTTGAAGAAATGTGAGATAAGAAAACAATAAAAAATGCGAGATGTGCCTATAGCTGAGCTACAGTTTAACAAGGTGAGTGCAGCTGCCCGTAGCTGAGCAATGGTTTAACAGGTGCAAAATGAGTGCCCCTAGCTGAGCAATGGTTTAACAGGTGCAAAATGAGTGCCCGTAGGTGAGCAGTGTTTTAACACGCTGAAACTGTGTGCCACTAGCTGAGCTGAGCATAATATGCGTGCTGACAGCCAAATGACGCATAAACCAGCGTACCCCGTTTGTGCGGAGCTGCGCATCGCGCAAACAAGCTAACCAACGGGCAACGTTGAGCAAGCTGTAACAAAACTGCCATTACACAGACACACCCCCTAGCCTGTCTAGACAGTCATAAAATATAAAAAGCAGTGGCCAGGTTCAAACCCAGGATACCATGCACCATAGTCAAGGTACTGAACCACTAAGCCATGACAGCTGTACTTAGCAATGCAGTAATAGCAAATATATAGGAATGAATAGAAAGTGGAGCATGACAAAGCAGGTTTTGTGAAGTTGATACAATTCCAAAATGGCCAATCACAGATAAGTGTGGGAAAAACGGCATATATAAGCCCCATAGGCGGGAATACACAGCATAAACGATTGTAGAACTGACTTGCAGCCAGAATGTCAGGAGTAGGTGAGGGTAGTTGCTTTTGAGCACAGAGGTGGGGCATTGAGGAGTCCAGATACATGGTCTGGCTCCTAGTCCACAATCATGAGGCCCAACTTGTGCAGGGCCAGGTCCTGTGGGGAGCATATAGGGCTGAGGCGTGGGACCGGTTGGCTCATGATCTCACCAGTGCCACAGGGATTCCAAGGACTGGTGAGCAGGTCCGTCACCACCATGCGGACCTGAAGAGATGCAAGCAGGACCAATTGAACCTTTGGATCCAGGAGGCCCGGCAAATGCCCAACGCCCCACTACTGAGTAAGTTACATTTAATTATGTATGTAAGAAATTAAATTAGCTGATATTATGGAGATGTGTATTCCAATATTACTTCATTTATATTACAGCTGCAGGTGTCCGTTCTGAACCCAGAGCTTATGGCGATAGGCTGGTGCGGTTGCACCACCAGGCAGGTCAGTAATCCACTCCCAGTAACTGTAAAGAAATATAAAAGTATGACAGTTAGCAAAAGAGTGCAGTGTAGTCACTAAGTAATAAAATGTGCAAGTAACAGTGTAAAAGTGTTTGCAAGTATTGCTTGATTACAAAAGTGTGTTGCAGTCTGTAATCCAAACAGAAAAATGAAAATGTCTGAAATAAAGTCTGAAATAAAGATGCCCCACCTGTAATATAATAGTACCCAACCTGCAGCAGGCTGAAAAGTACAGCTGCAGAAGATGAGCAAATCACATGTGTGAAATATATCCCTGTTGAAATACTGAAACATGACAGAAGTGAGACTGCTGGAAAGGATTGTAATAACTACAGGTAAAACATGTCAATAAAGCCTAGAAGTAAGTACCATCCTGAATAATAAAATGAAAACAAGTGAGAGAGTGTGAGAAAGAGTTATGAATCCACCAATAAAGTAGTAAGAACCCCTGAATAAAGTATACTGCAGTCAGTACAGAATGAAATGAACCAAACTGCGAAATGTGTCCAAAGTGTTGCTGCAGCTGTAATGTGTATCCCAAAATCTGGATATGTTGCTCTCAGTCTGCAATATGCAGATAGTATGATTGTCTGAAATATCAAACATCCACAGTTGTCTATAGCTATATAAAGCAAATGTAGCAGGATGATGTAGCTGAACAAAGCCAGATATGAACGTGTATGAATAACAATAAAATGTATATTGATGTAGCAGTAACAGTCCTATCACCAAATTGAAGTAGTTATCATATAGGAAACTGTAGTTAAAACAGTAGTGTGTATATATCTGGAGCTATTAGAAATGTACAGCATATGTATTGGTATTCGAAGGTGCTAATAAGATTTTCTTCACCCCACCCTATAACCACATATAATCCATTCCACGTGAAATTGGTATGTGTAATCACAATTAACACCCCTGGACATTTGTCCTGTTGGGTCATAAATATTTGCATGTACGTTGATGCATCTGCCCTGTTCATACATCCAAACCTGATGGCCTGTTGCCATCAATCAACCCTGCATGTTGTTGGACTGTGTATTGCTGTTCAAATTATGCATGTGTTATGCTCGCTGTTCAATGGTGTGAATATCTGGGTGTTTGATTAATGGGAATACTAATGCATGCTGTTACAACTAATTGCAAATGGTATTGTATGTTACTAACCCAAACTGTCATGACATAATGCAAAACATAGGGGCGACAGGAAGGCGGGTTCCAGCGGACCCACCTCTCCCACCTCAGCTGGCAAGTGCACCTGGCACTAGTGCCCAGTCTGGACCCTCCTCCGGTGGCCCTGTGCCACCTGCGGGTGGAAGCACTGCAGGGGATCGGGCCCGTCCCCCCTCTGCAAGCGTGGCTGGAGGAGAACCACCACTCACCCTCCATAGTGTCCGGACTGTGGTGCGTAGGGAGATCCAGGACTCTGTTCTTGGGCACCTACGCCAGCTTGAGGCACAGGTGGAACAACTTACGGGCATGCCTGTTGCCCGGCCTACACAGCCCCCAGCACAGCCCCATCCTGGGCAGTGAAGGAACAGTGGCAACTGCCCATGGGTGGGGATATCAGTTCCACTGTTGCCATCTGTGGGCTCATGGGCTCTGGATATCCAAACCTCCATCCCCGTCAATTGTGTAACCCCCCCACACGTGTCATACACCGCCCCTGTATGCGTCTTGTTTGTCTTGTCTGTTGACCTACCCAACCTACCTCCCCAGCTATACTGACTTCCTTCACCTGACATACTACTCTCACCTGGAAAAAAAAAAAAAAAAAAGGGCACTCTGTACCCACAAAAAAATTACGCCCCATACATAGCTGCCCATTCCGCACATGTCTGCTGGACATGGAAACTATCAATTACAATTGGCTGTACAACAAGTATTATTGTTGTCCTGACACCTCTCTCAGGGGTGGAAGGTTTCAAATGTCACACCAAATTACATACATATGCACAGCTTTTGCTGATGAAGAAATGGGCAGCTATTGGCCTTACCTACATCCCTCCTGCAAAACCTGAGCTTGTTTCCCTACTGTCTTATCCTCTTTGTGACCCCTTTTTCACCACTTTCCTGTCTCCCCATTTTCATTTCTTTCAAAGAAAATAGCGCGGGTGTGCGCAAGAGTAAGCACGTTTAAGCGGTTGTAAGCAGGTGTGCGCGTGTGTGCGCAGAGCTGAACGCCAGTGCACATGCGTGAGCTCTGCGCAAACCAGCGCTAACCCGGTTACAACTGCTTAAAAGTGCCTTAGTCACTCTGATTGACAGGTCCTGTAGTCTGCTCAAAAGCAAAACAAAATCCCGCTGTCAGTCCCGAACCCAGGACCTTGGAAACAGTAGTCTGCATGACTTACCACTAAGCCACGACTGTTATACAAGAACATTGTGCTAAAATAAATATATCATGTAATAGTAGGAATGAATGTAAAGGGAATATAGGATGCGTAGTACACAAAGCATGTCATGTATATTTACTGTCAAACCTAGTGGATATCTATGATAGTAGTGTGTGAACAGAAACAGCCATGCTAGTTGGTAGCTAGTAGGTAATAATGTCACTGTAGCACCTTGCAAGCCACACACATACTCACAGCAGGATAATCACTGCCCATACCCCACAACCTCTTACAGGAACACATCCGGACCAAGTAATAAAATATGTGGAGCAAAGGGCCAAAACCAGGGACACATTACAAATAATGTTACAACAAACTTAGACAGTTCAGAGAGTAACAGGTTCTGTATTTTGTGGGATGTTTGGAAGGGTATGAAGTCTGAAATTTAAATGTTTGTCACTATATTCTGACTTGAGCCCAGAGTGATTTGCCAGAAAAAGCTGTGCATGAGATACTGACCAAAATGAGACAGAAATGTGGACAACCTGCAAATATTTGTACACATGAGAGGTTTGACACCACCATATTTGAATAGTTAAGAGCCTAGACATAGCAACAGTGACTGAGTTACAGGAATGCCCCACAGACTTCATGTGAAATGTACAAACAGTAGGCAGAAAGGTGTTACAACACATGCAATGGTAACTATGAAGTCCTGAAAGTATGCACCACTTGCATGGCAGACAAAGTGTAGTAACACATATGCTCATGCTATCCCACAGTCACAACTGCAGCATACCAGACAATTTAATGGGTGTACCCCACTGATATATTCCATTCCATGAGGCAGATAAAAGATGCACCTGAGAGTCTCTGGGGCCTGCTCAGCAGCATACTCAAATACCCTAATAGATGTCAAGGCCCACACCATGGCCAGACCACACTGCATGCTGTAACACCCTAGCAGATATAGCAAGCATTCCAAGGTGTGAATGTACATGGAAAATAGGAAAGCCACAGCAGCACACTACAGTCAGGACACCTAGTAGGCATACAAGTAGTGACTGTAAAGGGCAAATATTGAAGCCATAGCAACAAAGTGCAAGAGCCACTGCTATACACCAGTTACACCACATGTCCCACAGGAAAGCACACACACACACAGATTAACAGTAGTAGTAGTCGTAGGTGTCAGTGTACACACACAGTTAGTACAGGAAGCTGGATAAATGAATGGAGAAATGTTAATCTACAACACAGCTGGAAATATGAGAGAGATACCAACCTTTACACTCACAGAACATTGTCCACAGCATACCAGCATGGTCCCTGCCCTTAAAATCTGAAAGGGCTACGCCTATCTCACATACCTTTTTATAGCACTGTTTTGAAATCACAGTGAGAACTGCAATCAGTACCCACCTGGCTGCATGCAATTAGCAAATGCTGGCTAACAATTGGTTCAGAGGCCATCACATGGACATATGCAGATACCTACAAAAGCATGCTGTACTCCCAGTCCACACATGCAATACTTTCATTGCACCCTGAGGAGGAAGTGAGAGACAGAGAGAGAGAGAGAGAGACAGAGACAGAGAAAAACAAAAACAAAATTAAACATACACAAACAAAACTGGTCAGCAACAGCCACCTGAAAGCTGACAACTGGCAAGTGGAGCAGCAGGACACAAAACAAGACGGCAACACAAGCAGCTGTGACAAACACAGGTAATGTAAAGTAATACTATAAAGGTCTACATACTGTGAACCCTCCATATGTGTCATTGGTCTGTATCCATATGTATATGAAGATGTGCAAAGGGCAGGGGACATACAGCAACTATCAGTGAAGGCTGTACATACATTTGTATGTGAGAGCATCTATGTGCACATATCAATGTAGGTTGAATGTAGGTTGTAGTGCAATGTACAAAGTAGGTTTCACAGTTATGTATGTTTAGCAGTATATTAGTGTGTGTATACAGTATGGTAAACAAGCATGTTGATATGTATCTATCATATGGATACGTATGCATGTCAAAATATGTATGTATGTATGTATATATATATATATATATATATATATATATATATATATATATATAATATGCATATATGTATACATACATAGAGAGAGATGTAGGAATACATAGACAGATGTAGATAGATAGAATATGTACAAACATATATATGTAATACACACATACAGATATAGATATATGTAGATACATATACATAGACAGACAGATCTGACTATCTACAGGTATGACTGTATATGACGACCTCAACACCCCCTGTCCCACCCCCTCTGTCACTCTCAGCCCCTCTCTGTCACACACCCCCCTCTCCATATCTATAGCAATATATGTACATCAATATATAGACAGACAGATCTGACTATCTACAGGTATGTCTGTATATGACGACCTCAACACCCCCTGTCCCACCCCCTCTTTCACTCTCACCCCTCTCTGTCACAACCCCCCTCTCCATATCTATAGCAATATATGTACACCAATATATAGACAGGCAGATCTGACTATCTACAGGTATGACTGTATATGACGACCTCAACACCCCCTGTCCCACCCCCTCTGTCACTCTCACTCCCTCTCTGTCACACCCCCCCTCCATATCTATAGCAATATATGTACATCAATATATAGACAGACAGATCTGACTATCTACAGGTATGACTGTATATGACGACCTCAACACCCCCTGTCCCACCCCCTCTGTCACTCTCACCCCCTCTCTGTCACCCCCCCTCCATATCTATAGCAATATATGTACATCAATATATAGACAGACAGATCTGACTATCTACAGGTATGACTGTATATGACGATCTCAACACCCCTGTCCCACCCCTCTGTCACTCTCACCCCCTCTCTGTCACACCCCCCCCTCTATATCTATAGCAATATATGTACATCAATACATAGACAGACAGATCTGACTATCTACAGGTATGACTGTATATGACCTCAACACCCTGTCCCACCCCTCTGTCACTCTCACCCCCTCTCTGTCACATCTCCCCCTCCATATCTATAGCAATATATGTACATCAATATATAGACAGACAGATCTGACTATCTACAGGCATGACTGTATATGACCTCAACACCCCTATCCCACCCACTCTGTCACTCTCACCCCCTCTCTGTCACATCCCCCCTCTCCATATCTATAGCAATATATGTACATCAATATATAGACAGACAGATCTGACTATCTACAGGTATGACTGTATATGATGACCTCAACACCCTGTCCAACCCCTCTGTCACTCTCACCCCCTCTCTGTCACCCCCCCTCCATATCTATAGCAATATATGTACATCAATATATAGACAGACAGATCTGACTATCTACAGGTATGACTGTATATGATGACCTCAACACCCCCTGTCCCACCCCTCTGTCACCCTCATCCCCTCTCTGTCACACCCCCCCTCTCCATATCTATAGCAATATATGTACATCAATATATAGACAGACAGATCTGACTAGCTACAGGTATGACTGTATATGACGACCTCAACACCCCCTGTCCCACCCCCTATAGCAATACTCTCACCCCCTCTCTGTCACACCCCCCCTCCATATCTATAGCAATATATGTACATCAATATATATATGTGTATATGTATACAGACAAATATATATATATATATATATATATATATATATACATATATATACATATAGATATATCTATATATATATATAGATATATATATATAGAGAGAGAGAGATGTATATATATATTCTGAGTGAGGCACATGTGTACAGATGTATTGCAACAGGTGCCTGGAGACAAAGGCATGGAGTGAACACCAGTGTCAAAACTGGAGTACCATACCCCATTTCAAATCACCTACACCAGTAACCACCAGATATGTGATTGGCTGCCCACCACTGCATGTGTCAGGGGTGAACAGGATCATAAATGTGTACAATAGTCCCCCCAATGATATTCACAGTGGCACACTGTTCCTGGAATACCTGCACATGGTATGTGTCAGCAGACATGGTGTGTCAGCTATGGACATGTAGGTCAGTGTACCCCTCCACACCACATAATGGCTGCCATGGTATGTACCTCACATGAAAGCTACAGATATGGAGAAGGACACAGTGACATATACAACACTGTGACAATGCACTCAAACACATTATCAATGCACAGTGACTGACAACACCACAGAGTACACACATACTACCCACATAGAGGTTACCACTCCTGGATTTACATACTTAAGTCACACCCATGACAGATGTCCAACAACCATAGTAACACCTCACACCATCCACAACCTAAATGACTGCTGTGTGTCGTCCGTGCCACTGCAATAGAGCACATGTGGAGGTAAAGGTTCCTACCACAGATAAGACATACCCTGCAATAAACCACACAGTGTTAAGAAGCAAGACTCCCCATGAGTACATGTCACACATACCCTGCTGAATGTTAGTCAGATAGGTAATATGCCATATGAGTCACCCTGTGTAACTGTTTGACAGCAGCAGGTACCATCACACCACGTGTCACAATGGTCAGGGTAGCAGAACAGTATGCTGCTGTAGTCCCAGGGGCAATAGCATATTGTATAGTATTGTATTGTAATGTATTGTATTGTGTTGTATTGTATTGGTATGTTGAGGTGCCTCCTTCGTGGAGTGGAACCACTGCTGCTGTGCGCCAGTGTACAGGTACATATTCTGTAGTCAGGCTAGTGTTACATAGCACTTCTATATGTGTGTTTAGCTCCTGTCGGAGTTCATGTAGCATGCAACCGGGGATACCATCAGGTCCCATTCATGTTATGTATTCTGCTTTCCTGAGGGCGGCTCTCACCTGGACATTTGTGATGACAGGGAGGTTACAGTCAGCTGGGATAACTATGTCTTATTTTGGGGGAGAGGGAGGGCTGAAACCTGCACTGAACCTGTCTGCCACAATGTTGTCAATATCTGTGGTTTCAGTGAATTATTTGTTGTTGTGTACTAACTATAAGCATAGTGGAGGGATTCTGACCAGGTTGCTAACATAACTGAAGAAGGCCTTGTGGTTATCTGTTGTGTCCCTCTTGATTTCCCTCTCAAAGTTGCCCATGGATGTTTGTATTAGGGAAAATAGATCCTTACTAGTGCTGCTCAGACATGCCTTCCCTTTATGGAATTATGCTCTGTCTTGCAGTAGTTTCCATCTTTTGTAATACAATCTGTCTATGGCTGGGGTCCACCAGACAGGATGCTGTCCATTTGTGGAGAGTGTCTTGGCCATATATGGGACTGCATGATCCATGCATTCTTGGAGATGTCCGTAGAAAGCATTTGTGAAGGGGTCAGCATTGTGGATTGTGTCTTCCACTGGCCCAGTGGGCTGAAAGCATACCATGTCACTGTTACAAAGTGTAAAGTTTTAATTTGCAATGTTATTCACTATAGTCATTTGTGCTGGTGGTGGAGGTGGGATATGTATATCCAGGGCAATTAGTTTGTGGTCAGCTCACAGTAGTTGATGATGTAGCCCATACAGTACCTAGATACAAACCCCCAGAGTGAGGAGGTGCTCTGGACCTGAATCAGTGTTCTGACTGCTGGGGTTTGGTAGTATGTCGTATGGAGTGTGCCAGGTACTGTTGCACAGTTGCTGGCTGAGCACTGATACCTGGCCATTTACATGTGTATCCACCAATAGATAGACAGACAGATGCTATATATGTGAGATATGTCATATCATAACAGTTGAGTAGCATGTGTAGTATGTGTGCCAAATTCTGCTGACATATATTGCTGATATCAGGTTATTTCCTTTTTCAGGAACATGGCTCACCCGCGAAATCCAGCTTACTCCACAGCTGATGATGAGGAGATACACCAGAGCCTGGTGCGGGATTATGCAATACTCTTTTCCTGCACCAGCCAGAATCAGCAGGAGAGGGCTGCACTGTGGCAGTCGGGTAAATGACATAGGCACACATAATAGGACATATGAGCAGGTACGACATCACTGCAGTGATTTAATCAGAAATGTCCATCAGCGTGCGTCGGATATCCACAGGCAACAGGTCGCCACAGGTGGTGGGGTGGCTACACATCCCCCACTCACCAGACTGGAGGGACTACTCATGAGTGTAGTGGCTCCAGTACGCCAACAACAACAACAGCAGCAGACATGCATTATGATGGAGGCTGGAGCCACGCAGCAGCAAGACTATGAGCGTGCAGGTAATATGCCATATGTATAGTTGACTGTTGTGTACACTGGTAGTTAATGCATGTGTGAGGTGTGTCCTTGGTTTGTAGCTGTCATCATAGTATTTAATGTGCAAGTGTGATATCCTCAATATCAGCAGCTGACCTGTGAAAGGCAACTGTTGTACTACTGACCTGTATCATACTCAGTAACAATGGCACAGTTGTACCCACTGACATTAGTTTCCCCACTTCTGCAGGTCCCTCCAGTGTAACAGCAATGCAGCCTATCCATGCTGGTGAGTGTGTATTAACAATACTTTTAATAGTCTTGATAGTAATAGTAATATTAGTCTCACTAAGTACTGCTCTGTGTATGCATGCAGGTGTGTCTGTGTCTGTGTGTTGATATCTCGCATACTGAGTAGTGTACAACTGTGTGCAACTGTGTGCATGTGTGCATGTATGCACCTGTGCATGTGTGCATGTGTGCATGTGTGCATGTGTGCACATGTGCATGTCTGGACCTGTGCATGTGTGGATGTGTGCATCACTGGTAATACTGTGTAGACATTGTAAACTGTGTTTCCTGTTTCCCTCCCACAGGTTCTGGTGCTGCTCTGGTGTCATGCAGCAGGGAATCTGAAGCAGGTGCCATGGGTACTGATAATGATGACATCTGTGTAATGGCACAGGAAGGTATGCCAGGGTCAATCATTGGTCAGCCGATTGACAGTACACAGCTGTCAACCCCATCAATGCGCACAGTTATCCTGCCAATACACCCTTTGTCACCAATGTCCCTAGGTGATGGACAGCATACAGTGGGCATTGACCAGGGTAATGTGGTATCTGTGGCACATGTCTCCCCACACAGCAGCCATGGGCATGGCCCTGAGATGGTACCACACAGATAGATGTCCAGGGGTTCTCGTGGGAGCATCCGTGGGCATACTGCCCCTGTCAGACGTGCCCACAGAGGTCTTACAACCTCAGCTATGTTTTGGGCTGTCATGCAGGCACAGTCACGTATGGAATGGTACACCAGACAGGGTCTGAGGGAGCTGACAGCATGTCGCACAGCCATGACAGACAGTATGCATGACATTGCGGCTGCCATCCATAATTTCACCAATGTCATAGACAGACGTTGTGGGGACATATTAGACCGGTTCCACAACTACATGTCCATGAGCCAGGGCGATGGTGGACGGTTGAGGCGTCGATGTGGGCGTATGCCAGCAACAGCAGCAGCTGGCAGTCGTCGCGGACGACAACAGGGCCGCGGCCGCCCCCATAGTGCCAGCAGCAACCCCAGCAATGCTGGGTCTGTGCTGTCATCAGACCGCCCCAGGAGACCATGTTCACGTGGCTCTGGCCAGGCCCGACAGGGATCTGTGTCCAGTCAATGAACACCTGCTTCTGATGACAGTACCCAGTCTGGGTTGGTACCGGATAAGGTCCGTAGCACCCCTGCAAGGCACAGGTACCATGTCCGTGGCCAGAGACACTGATCTGTATGACCTGGCAGGTACAGTCTGTGGCTGTCCACAAACACCAGTATATAGCAGCCATGAGGTGGAACTGTGTGCATCCATACACACATGCAAATTGACAACACCTAGGGCTACCGCATACATGCACACACTGCATCAATATTGCCCCACCTTGTACTGCTGTCCCTCACCAACACACATACACATACATGTCAATTGGTGGTATTGGTGGCTGACTCAGCCATACCAAGTTCACACCCTGTGCATATGATGAAACTGTGCCACCTCCTGCAATCTGTAACATCAGTGCAGGTACAGGTTAACATGTTGCTGATGCACAGGGTGACTACATAGATGTGTAGTAATAGTATCATGTTGTTAACAGTACTGTGTGCTGAAATAATTGTGGGTATATCACAGCATGCCTGATGCAGTAAGGGTATGATTGTCATGTACTGTTGTCTACACCCATGGTAAGTACCATAGTGTATCATCTGCACATGTTGGCATACTGGTGGTAAGGATGTCAACAGAAGGCTACATACATAGGTAGCACAGGGGATAAGGTAATGAAAGTATTAATATGCAATGATGGACATGTAAACTGCAAGTGGCATGTTGCCCACACTGGACTCTGCAATGTGGATGTTTGAGGATGTTGATATGTGTGCATTACTACACGACTGGTACAGGACACACAGGAGCACCCTAGCACTGCAAGCTCACATCTCATACCATGCTAGACAGCCCCAACACACAAAACTAACTGTCACAGGAGGGAGAGTCCCCATACATGTCAGTGATACTGTGGTGGCAGGCCAGGTAGCATACATCCTACTAAGTATGGAACCACTGAGTGAAGGCTCAGTGTCTGTTATTTGACATGTGTATTACTGCAGGTATGAGCACATGGGTTTCCATCCAGTTATTGTACATCCTGATGGTACATGGTCTGTACACTTGTGTGCGCTGAGACTTGACCCTAGTCATCTGACCTGTGTATTTCCATGTACATGTGCATAGTGCCTGCATATTTGCAGTGTTACCTACTGGAAGTGGTACAGCTTGTTTGTTGTACAATGGACAACATGCAGCCCTGCTTACTGTAGCTTTGTTTGCATGCATGTTTGCTTGCAATTACCCTGGAATGCTGATCCCACCTGCAATGCATAGTTACAGAGCTTCTGTGGACTCCTAGTGACATCTGCATAGCTTACTATATGTATGTCCATGTCTCACTTGACAGAACGTCACTGTTCGTCCTGTTCACATGTATGTTGCCTGTGACACATTGCATATGACTTACTTGGCATTGTCCACATGAGCAGTCATATATGCCACTGCTAACTAATCACAGGCACTACACCCTCACATACTCATCTTCTGTTGAACCACCTGCTTCGCTAGGGACGGCTTGCACCTGTCACCCCTGGGCTTTTGGATATTGGCAAAGGCTCTTGCTACCCCCATAGTGCCTTTGTTAGGAAAGGCTCAAATGACAAACCCACCTTCATAGGTATCACAAGGGATAAGAAACTAAGAGTAATGCTACTCAACGCCAGAAGTCTAAACCTCAAGATGCATGCACTCGAAACTCTCCTTAGCATGGAGAACATCGATATCTGTGCAGTAACAGATACCTGGTTCAGGGCTACTGAGAGCACACCAGCACTACCAGGTTATACCTCATACCATGCTTTTCAGCCCCAAAACTTGGACTGAACCACAAAAGGAGGGGGAGTATTGATATTCATCAAAGATACCCACACCTCCAGGTTGGTGGCAAAGCACCAAGCATCAGAGACTATCCATGTGCAACTAACAATGGGTAAAACTGCCTTCCAGGTTATAGCCTACTACAGACCACCCTCCCAAACCCAAGAACCGCACTCGGCCTTCCTGAGAACAGTGGAAAATATGAAGGTCTCTCCAAACACCATTATATTGGGCGACTTTAACTACCCAAACATAGACTGGGAGCATGACTCTAGCTCCAACACCCTAGCCCAAAGATTCCTAGAATATATGAACTCAAATGCTATGGAACAACTTATTACCACTCCCACAAGAAGGGAAAACATACTGGACCTGATCATCACCAACATGGGGACTCTATGCTCCAGACCAGAAGTGTATCCCCCACTGGTAAGATCAGACCATAAACTAATCTCACTGGATATTCACATCCCGACCCCACCCCCTGCCCAGAAAACCACAGTGAACAACTTCTCTGAAGCAAATTCACACTCCTCAAAACTGAGGTGGAAACCTTCAAAGCCCCTGGGCCTGTAGAAAATATGGACCAGACCGCAGATTCCTCTATAAACACATTCTATGGACACCTTCAGGAATGCATGGATCATGCGAGCCCGAATAAAACCAAGACCCAATCCTCCAAAGGCAGACGTCCTGTCTGGTGGACCCCAGCCATAAACAAACTATACAATAGAAGGAGGAAGCTACTAAATGATACAGCAAAATCCCAAAAAGGGAAGGCATCACTGATCAGTATTAGCAAAAAACTACGGGCACTCATAAGATTGTCTAAGGCCAGCTTCGAGAGAAAATTGCACAGGACACTAAGCATCATCACAAGGCTTTCTTTAGTTATGTTAGGAACCTGGGTGGTAATTCCCAGATATGCTCAGAGGTAGTCCAAAATGTCAAAAGAAACACCAAACCCACAGACATTGCCAACATCCTAGCTGACAGGTTCAGCGCAAACTTCTCCCCCCCCCCTCCACACCGAAAGGGCAAATATTTATCCCAGCAGAGTGCTGCCCCCCTGACATCTCAGATGCTCAGGTAAGAGCCGCCCTCTCCAAAGCAATAAACACTGCATCAATGGGACCAGACAGTGTCCCGGGCTGTGTCCTACATGAACTCCAAGAAGAGCTACACCCAAACATAAAACTACTGTTCAATCCCAGCCTTACTACAGGATATGTGGTCAAAGAGTGGCGTACAGCAACAGTGGTCCCTCTACAGAAAGGTGGTGCCTCAACGGATCCTGGACACTATTGCCCCATAAGCCTGACTAGCTTGGTCTGCAAAGATATGGAAAGGATCATCATGGACCTCATAAATAAAGATATTGGGGACCTACAGACACTGGATCAGACCCAGTTTGGCTTTGTTAAGGGCAGATCCTGCCTCTCAAACCTGGTTGATTTCTTTGAAACAGTCACCAAGGCCATTGACGAGGGGAAGGTGGTCCACACAGCCTACCTGGACCTCGCAAAAGCCTTCGATACAATACCCCACTCGGGCATTCTAGAGAAGCTCACCAGCTTAAATATAAACCCCTATGTCACTAGATGGATTTCACACTGGCTCAAGGACAGAACCCACATGGTTAGAATTGCTGGAGCCATGCCAGACTCCAAACCAGTTACAAGTGGTGTCCCACAAGGCTCAGTCCTGGGACCTCTCTTGTTCAGTATATATTTATCGGAGGTACAGGCCAACATGGAAGGACTGTGGCTGACCAAGTCGCAGATGACTGCAAACTGACCGCCATAATCGACTCTCCAGCCAACACAAGCATCCTCCAAAAGGGCCTCATAGAAACAGACAACTTGTGCCAGAGCCATGGCCTCAAGCTGAATGCCAAAAAGTGTATAGTCAACCCCTTTGGCACAACAAAGTGCCCACAAAGTACCACATAGGTGGTAATCCATTAAGTACAGAAGAAGTAATTAGGGACCTGGGGACCCAAGTTGATAGCAATCTCTCATTTGACAACCACGTGGCCAAAGTGGTTAGAAAAACATTTTATATAGCCCACCTCATCATGAAGGGATTCACATCTAGATCAGGGGAGGACATTGTGCCTCTTTACTCATCCCTCATCAGGCCCATAATTGAGTACAATGCCCCTGTTGGTATGTACCTTACCAGACACCTGCAGCAACTGGAAAGACCCCAAAAGTACCTCACCAAGAGGATCAAAGTGCTCAAACAGATGCCATATGCTGCCCGGTTAAAGAAACTCCAGCTCTACTCAGTGGCATACTGCCTGTTCAGAGGCAATCTGTGCCTGATGTATAAAGCCATGTCAAACCCGGAATTAATGGGCATGCTGCACCTCAGAATATAAAAATCCCATCGAGCTACACTCTTGAGAGACCTGAACCTCAGCACTGAAATAAATAGGACATGCTGGAGGGACAGATTTATAACCCAGAGGCTCCCTTCACTCTGGAATAAAATCCCGGTCCAGGTTAGGCAGAGTCCCTCATAGACTCTCTTCAAGAGGAATCTTGATGAGTGGATGGGACATCGTAGGTTTACCCCGGGTATCACTTCTGTGTCACTGTTAGACAGAGGCACAGTATACTAACCTCGAAAAAGGACATAGCAAGATAAATTTACAATGGATGGCGACAGCCAAACACATTCTGGCTAGGTTTATAAATGCCCTAGGGCAGATAGCCTAGTATGAACCTATGAACCTATGAACCTATGTACCTTGTTCCCCATTGGCCCTATGTGCTGTTAATCACCATGGCAATCACAATACTATGGTAGCATGTGCAAAGGTCAGTTGTCAGTCACCTCTATGGTACAGTTGTGGAATATGTGGGTCATGTAGCAATGTCACAGCTGCCACATGTACACAGTCAACCCTCTCCCCTACACATGGACATACAACACATGTATGAGATGGAACCACATAGCCAAACTGGGGACAAAGCACTCTGAACCCAGTACTGGCATAACCTGTCAGGTGGCATGAAATACTACAGTGAATACAATACCAGTCTGATGTAGACCTACACTGACAGCAATACAAGCACGTGAACACACTGGGCCATTTGTGGAGCCTAAGAATAGCATCCTGCCTGAGCGGCAAACACCTCTGCAGCTGACATACAGGCATACATTATGCCAGAACACATCACGCATAACACATAGCACACAAATCCTGTGTGCCAAACAGTCACAGCCTGTACGGCTAGACAACACACCTGCTACAGTTGTGTTAGGTACCTTTATTGTCCGGTACAGTGAGGTCACACTCACCAGGCTGGACAAGGTGAAGGTCACAGTGATATGCCCGTGGGGCACTATGGTCCACCACATAACACAAGCATACAGGTCAGTCAGAGGCATGGACACATATGACTCAGTCATTGTCCATGCCACTATGGCTGATCTGTGATGTATCTCCCTGGACTACATGATAGGGAACATGGAAGGGCTCTCTGAGCATGTGGCACAGACTGGTATGACGCTGACCTTGGCTGGCATCATACCCTCACCAGGAATGCTGATGAATTACTGTACCTACAACACCCTAGCTGAAAGGTTCCTAGCATGTAGTCACTGCATTGCTATGGAACAACTTGTTACCACTCCCACAACAGGTGAAAACATGCAGCACCTGTTCATCAACAACATGTAGACTATATGCCCCAGACCAGATGTGTATCCCTCGCTGCTAGGTTGATACCATCTACATATCACACTGTATATACACATACCACATGCAGCACCCACACAGAAGACCACAGTCATAATGTTATCCAGTGCAAATACCATGTATTCACATGTGGCAGGCATCAGACATGGTAACTATTGAAGGTCACAGGTACATATGTGTATTTGGCACACACACACATCATCTGTGTCCATTGCCATTACTGTTTTAATCGATGTCATGCATTATTGTGAACAACAACCCACACACATGGGCATTCTGTGTGACAAAAACACACGTGGCATGTCTGGAATCCAATCCCATAATTAACTGTGCTATGACAGTAGTGAGAGACGCAGTAGCAGAGCATGCTATTTGCATTACTGGGAGATTTGCTCTCTTCCGCTGTACTTGTAGGGTGCTGACATCATCTCTGTGTAGAGATTGGAATATGCAGCAGCTGGTGTGTTGTACTGGTTGGCAAAAGGGTCAGTTCTCTCACACATGTAATTGCACACACACTACTTTCACCCTTTCCCACACACACTTGCTATTTGCAGGATTTAAACCCCTACTTAACTATGTTATGACACTCAAGACGGACGCATTAGCAGAGCGCGTTATTCACATTACTGGGAGGTTTCCCTTCTCCTGCTGTACTTATAGGGTGCTGACATCATCAGTGTTTAGAAAGGGGAATGTGCATGATGTAGTGTGTTCTCCTAGTTGCCAAAAGGGAGATTTCTTTCATATAGACTTGCACACACACTAACCCCCTCCACACACACTGAGTATTTGCAGGATTCAAACCCCTACCTAACTATGTTATGACACTCGAGGCGAACACATTAGCAGAGTGCGCTATTCGCATTACTGGGAGGTTTCTCTTCTCCTGCTGTACTTATAGGGTGCTGACATCATCAGTGTTTAGAAATGGGAATGTGCATCCTGTAATGTGTTCTCCTAGTTGCCAAAAGGGATATTTCTTTCATACAGACTTGCACACACACTAACCCCTTCCACACACACTGAGCATTTGCAGGATTTAAACCCCTACCTAATTATGTTATGACACTCGAGACAGACGCATTAGCAAAGCGCGCTATTCGCATTACTGGGAGGTTTCCCTTCTCCTGCTGTACTTATAGGGTGCTGACATCATCAGTGTTTAGAAAGGGGAATGTGCATCCTGTAGTGCATTCTCCTAGTTGCCAAAAGGGATATTTCTTTCATACAGACTTGCACATACACTAACCCCACTCACCTACACATGGAGCATTTGCAGGATTCAAACCCCTACCTAACTATATTATGGCACTTGAGAGAGACGCATTAGCAGAGCGCACTATCCGAATTACTGGGCATCTGTTCTGCACCTGCAGTATTTATAGGGTGCTGACATCATTATTTCTACAGAGGTATGTACATCTAGTACTACCTGTCAGGTGGGGGACAGCATATATATGCATTTGCAGCCACCTACGTCAGGGTCAGATATGCACATCGCACTGGCAGGTTATGTTTTATACCATGCTTCGTGACCACAGGACCTGTAACACACAACACAACCAGTCCTGACCACCCCTCCCACATCCAGGACACACACTTTACTTCCCTGGGAACAGTGCCAAGATATGCAGGTGTTCACATACACCATTCCAGTTGTTAATATCAGGTACAGGCATATTGTGTGTGGGAACTTCTCAGGTCTCTACAACATTACCCTACAGCCACTACAATTTGTGAGTCCATGTGCTATGGCAGAACCACTCACCACAGCCACAAGGGGGAATACATATTGCACCTGACCATCTACAACATGAGTACTCACTGTTCCACACCAGAGGTAGACCACCATTGTTGATATCTGACTATACCCACCTTTCCCTGGCCATCCATATCCCATCCCTACCCCCGGCAAGGTTGTCACTGCAAACAAACTGTATTTATCAAAAGCAGACTTTTCACTTGTGAAGACTGGGGTTGAAGACTTCAAAGGACCCATGCTGGGGGAGTATACAGGCCACTCTGCATAATCCTTGACAATTGCATTCTATGAGCATGTGGAAGATTTGCATTGATCATGCTATCCCAAATATACCCATGACTGCTCCACAACAGGACACCTGTCAGATGTACACCAGCCATATATGAGCTGTCCAACAGACAGAGTGAGCTAATACATTGCAGAGCAGTAGCCCACAGAGGGAGGACATCTCTGAACAGTACCGGCACGACACTTCAATCCCTCATAATCATCACGACACAGTGTTGACAGAGAAATTGTCCAGACAATGCAGATAAGGCTCCCCTCAGTCTGTTATTGACGGCCACTTACTTTTAGAGGTCCTCAGCAACCCTCTTCCAGCACACACCAACAACATGGCTGTGGCTTAGCAAATTCAAACCCTGGGATCTCCACTGTGTCCCTGCTTGACAGAGGCACAGCACACTAGCCTCACATGGTGCCTTATGTGACCTACTTTACAGTGGCACAGTAGCCTACCGTACTGGGGAGGCAGACGCCAAGCACACTCTGGCTAAGCTGTCATTCCCTAGGGCAAACAGCCTAGTGTTGACCTCTACACCCATATGTTTAATTGTCAAATGCACATTATTTGTTCACCGGAAAACCACAAGTACACGTAACCAAAAAGAAACAAAAGGCAGAGAAACCAAGATATAAATTAACCCAAGCTCCAAAAAATAGCGTAACTAATAAATTTTAATATCCGCTTTCGTCCTTGGACTTCATCAGAATAATTAAAACATAAAAAAGCTCGTATTTAAATACAATGCACATTATTTGTTGCTGATAGACTGTTTGCAGGTCTTTATTGCCATAGCATTCCCTGTTTGTATGAACAACTTGTGTATCTGTGGAAGATGTTTGCATATGGGAGGGATCCACTATATCACGTATGTCTCTGTAGTCATTTAACTGTGTGCACTGGGCAGATTGCTGTAATGTGGTTGGTTCATGGAATAACACGTACAAATACCAGATATGTGTGGCCAACTGCTAAACTGAGATTTGGCCTAAGTGTGTGAGCATGCCCAGTTCAGCCTTCCCATGGCATGTTGTCTGACATATGTCTCATTTATCAAAGTGTGCGAGCATGCCCAGTGTGAGCTTTCCATATGTTGAACTCTGCAGCCCACCACATTTGTGGATGAGTGTGAACTTCAACAAATATCTCCCGTTTATGGTTGTGTGTTGTGTGTCATGTTGTGTAGTTACTGTCCAACTGCTTTGTGTATGAACACAACAGGGATTATACTGTGCCTGCAGGGTTTGCATGGGATACTTTACATACAGTTGTCAACATCCTTTCATACTGACCTAACACTGTAGTACCGTATAGTGTACTGGTTCAGTGCTTTCACTGTGGTGGACAGTATCCTGGGCTTTAGTCCTATCACTGCTTTACAGTTCCATAGTGAGCACAACAGCCTGGTTAGGGGCCACTTGTGCACATCTGACCATGTTGCATTATGTTCAGATATGAACTACTTAAACCAGGCTTGTCCAACATTGGTAGTGTATTCCATAGGTGTACATTTGCAAACACTAGTGATGTGCCTTAGGCCATTTCTAATGCTAGTCGGAGAGTGTGTTTGTCCTTCGACACACATTGTAAGTGGAGTTTGCCATGACATATGTCATGGTTAGTATACTGTGCCTCCATCTACCTGTGACATAACAGTGATACCCAGGGTAACCCTACCATCTCCCATCCACTCATCAAGATTCCTCTGGAGGAGAATCGATGAGTGACTCTATGGATAACCTGTACTGGGAGTTTACTCATGAGTGGGGGTGGCTTCTGTGTTATGGATCATGCAGTACAGCTTGTCCTATGTATGTCAGTGCTGGGGTTCAGGTCTCTCATGTGCATAGCTCACTGCCATTCAGATTGTACAAGGTGCAGCATGTTTATTGATTCCAGCTTGGACATGGCTTTATACATCAGGCACAGCTTGCCTCTGGGTGGGCAGTATGGCAGTGTGTGTAGCTGCAGTTTGTTTAATCAGGCAACACATGGCATCTGTTCAAGCTCTTTGATACTCCTGGTGAGGTACTGTTGGGGACTTTACAGTTGATGGAGTTGTCTGCTGAGGTACATCCCACAGGGGCTATTGTAGTCAATTGTAACGCTGATGAAGGATGACTGCAGAGCCACAATGACCTCCCCTTATCTATATCTGACAACCTTCATGATTAGGTGGGTATATGGTATGTTTCTGTAAACAGTACAGCCACATGTTTGTCCAATGCAGGATATCTATCACCTTGTGTCCCCAGGTCTCTCATTACATGTTAAGTATGTAATGGGTTAACACCTATGTGGTAATTGGTGGGCACTTACTGTATATCCACAGGGGTTGACTATACACTTTTCTGCAATTAGCTTGCTGACATGGCTATGGCACCAGTTGTCTGTTTCTATGTGGCCCTTTTGTGGGATGCTTGTGTCAGCTGGAGGGTCAGATATGGTGGGCAGTTTGTAGTCCTCTGCAAACATGTTCAGACACAGTCCTTCCATGTTGGCCTGTACCTATGGGACATATATACCAAACAAGGGAGGTCCCAGGACCAAGCCTTGTGGGATGCCAGTTATATCTGGTTTGTAGTCTGACATGGCTGCAGCATGTCTGACCATGTCAGTTCTGTCCTTGGTCTGGTTTGCAACCCTCTACTGACATAGGGGTTTATATTTAAGCTGGTGAGCATATCTATAATGAACACATAGGGTATTGTATGGAAGCCTTTGCAAGGTCCAGCTACGCTTTGTGGACCACATTGCCCTCATCAATGACCTTAATGACTGTTTCAAATGAGTCAAACATGTTTAGGGGCAGGATCTGCACTTAAGAAAGCCACACTGGGTAGGGTCTGGTGTCAGTAGGTCCCCAATATCTTTATGTCTGAGGTACATGCTGATCCTTTCCATAGCTGTGCAGACCAAGCTTCTCAGGATTCTGGGGTGGTAGTTTTCAGTATCCATTCAGGCAACACCTTTGTTGAGAATGACCACTGTTGTTGTACACTGCCCTTTGGGTACATATCCTGTGGTAAGGCTGACATTGAGCAGTAGTGTGATTTGGCATTCCATTCTTCTTGGAGTCCATGTTGGACTCAGCCCAGGACACCATCTCATACCATTGCTGCTATGTGTTTTGCTTTGTAGATGCTGGCTGTTACCTCAGCATCTGCAATGTCAGGGGGCCAGCAGTCTGCTGGGATAGATATTTTGCATTCTGGGGGGTGGGGGTTTGCACTGCACCTGTCAGGATGTATGTTGGCAATATGCGTGTGTGTCTGGTATGTTGTTTGTAATATTTGTGTGATTCAGAGCATATCTGTGAATTCCCAACACAGTTCCTACCATCAGTTGAGGAAGCCTTGGGATTATCCTTAGTGTCCTGTACAATTTGTATCTTCATAGGTTCATAGGTTCATACTAGGCTATCCACCCTAGGGCATTTGTAAGCCTAGCCAGAGTGTGTGTGGCTTTCGCCACCCCTTGCTTTGCGAATATTATGGCCATTTATGATTTGCTTTGCTGTGCCTCTGTCTGGACGTGACACAGTGAAGACCCCCAGTGTAAATCTAGGATCATCCATCCACTTGGCAAGATTCCTGTTGAAGAGTGTCAGTGAGGGGCTCTGCCTAACATGGAGTGGGATTCTGTTCCAGGGTGTGGAGAGCCTCTGGGTTATGTATCTGTCCCTCCATCACATCCTATTTCATTATGTGTTGAGGTTGACATCTCTCACTCTCACAGCTCCGATGGCTTTGAGTTTTCTGGGGTGGAGCATGTCCATTATTCCTGTGTTGGACATGGCCTTGTACAACAGACATACAATGCCTCTGTGTAGGCAGTATGTGACTGCATTCAGCTGGGGTGTCTACAGCCAGGCAGCATATGACATATATTTGAGATCCTTTATCCTCTTGGTGAGGTACCTTTGAGGTCTTTCTAACTGCTGCAGGTGTCAGGTAAGGTACATCCCAAATGAGGCATTATACTAGATTATGGGTCTGATAAGAGAACAGTATAGGGGCACAATGACCTCTGTTGACATAGATGTGAATCCTTTCATGATACGGTGTGCAATATAGACAGTCTTCCTAGCCACATTGGCAATGTGAGTGTCACATAACAGGTTACTGTCCACTTGTGTCCCTAGGTCCCTGATTACTCCTTCCATACATAATGGTTTACCACCTATGTGGTAATTTGTGAGTACCTTGTTTGGTATTTGGTGGGACATTCATACTGCCCAGTGTCTTCAGGACAGCTGGGTGGGGCTCCTGTGTGTGAGAGTGTGGTCTGTAGCATGCTACAGACTGTACAGCAGTCTTGCCTACAGTTAGTTGCACATGGGTGGACTCCAATGCCTTGTGCATTGCCAGTTACCTGGACGTATGGGTGTCTGTGCTGAATATGGATACGCACCCTCCTTTTATGTTTTGTTCCAGGTTTTGGGGCCATAACGCATGATATGTGGTATAACCTGGTAGTGCTGGTGTGCTGTCAGGAGGCTTGCAGCAGGTTTCTGTCACTGCACAGACATCGATGTTCTCCATACTGGGGAGGGCCTCGGGGGCATGCATATTGAGGTTTACACATCTGGCATTGGTCACCATTACCCTTATGTTTCTTTCCACTTATGTTTTCTAGGGTGGTGGGTTAGTCTTTTCAGCCTTGCCTATGAAGGTGGAGGTGGCAAAAGCCTTATCCAATATCCAGATGCCCAGGGGTAACAGGTGCAAGCCATCCCTGGAACAGCTGTGTGGCTTGTCAAGCATGACATCCCAAGCAGACAGACATTGGATCCCCTTGGAATGACACCAGTAATTGTGCCACTTGTTATAACTGATCATTCTGTGTTTGTACTGTGGCATCATTCTTGGTGAGGGTAGGATGCTGCTAATGGTCAGTGTCATACCGGCCTGGACTACATAATCAGAGAGCTCATCTATGTCTCTTTTCATGTAGTCCGGGGAGGTACATCTCAGGTCATTCACACCAGCATGGACTATGACTGCATCATATTTCTACTTGCTTTGGGGTGACCTGCATACTTGTGTTATGTGGCATATTGTAGCAGCCTACAGGCAGCTTACTGTACCCTTTCCCTTGTTCAGTCTGGTGTGGGACAGCAGCGTGTCTCACTATGGAGTCACCTATTACAACTGTATCAGGCATGTTGTTTCTCCTTCTGGCCTGTGACTGTTTGGCACACCAGCTTTGCGTACTATGTGTTACATGTGCTATGTTTGGAGGTTGTTTGATTGGGTGTCTGCTTTGGAGGCCTCTGTTGGTGTGGTGTGTTTGTAATTCGGGCCTCCGGGAATGTTTTCTGTGTTTATGTCTTTGGTTTGCAGTTGTCATAGGTCTATGTGGGACTGGGTTTGTGGTGTGTGTGGTTACCTTCTCCTCCTGACTAGTTTTGGGAGTACTGAGTTGAGGGAGCTCAGCCTCCAGTTTGGATAAATGGTTGCATCTCTCACATATATTTGTATTTCTTGGGGGGAGTTGAGGGTTGTCTGTGTGCTTGGGGCAGGTGTAACATTGCCTCAGGATTCACAGATTCAACTTGTTGTAGCTGGCCTTAGTGGATTGTATGTGTGGACATATTTTATTGCCATACTACTGATCAGTGATTACTTATTTTCTTATGTTTGCTCTATCATGTAGTAGCTTCCTCATTCTCTTGCATGGTTTGGTAATGGCTGGAGTCCACCATGCCAGATGCCTGCGTGTATGGCATTGTGTCTTGTTTTAATTTAGGATTGCATAATCCAAGCATTCCTGGCAGTGTTCATGGAATGCCTGTATAACAGGTTCTGAGGTGTGGCCCATATTTTGCACCTGCACAGGGCCTTTAATGGATTCCACATCAGTTTGGAGGAGTGCAACTTTTGCTTTACACATGTTTTTCACTGTGGTTTTCTGGCCAGGGACTTTGGTCAGGATGTGTATATCCAGTGTGATTACTCTATGGTCTGGTCTTACCAGTGAGAAATACACTTCTCATCTTGCCATCCAGTACCCATGTTGCTGATTGTCACATCCAGTATGCTTACCCCTCTTGTGGGAGCGGTACGTTGTTCCTGGGAATTTTGGTTTATGAATTCTATGAACTTTTCTCCTACAGTGTTGGAGCTAGTATAATGCTCCCAGTCTATGTCTGGGTATTTTCAGTCACCCAATATAATGTGGTTTGGAGGACTTGATATATTCATGTATTCCAACATAGGCCAGGTGCAGTTCCTGGTGTTGTGACGGTAGTCTGTAGCAGGCTATATACTGGGAGGCAGTTTTAGCCACTGTTACTTGACCATGGCTAGTCAATGCTGCTTCTTGTTGTGGTACCAACATGGGTGTGTGGTTATCCTTAACAATTATTGCTAGTCACCCTCCTTTTGTAGCTTGTTACATGTTTTGAGGCTGTACAGCACAGTATGAGGTGTAACCTGGTAGTGTTAGGGTGCTGTTGTGAGCCTTGAGCCAGTTTTCTGTTACAGCACAGATATCAACATTCTCCATACTGGGTGAGTTTAGACTGCATGCATCTTGCTGTTTAGACTTCTGGCATTGGGTAGCATTACATCTAGGTTCTTATCCCTTCTGATACCTATGGAGGTAGGTGTGTGTTTTGAGCCTTACCTATTCAGGGCACGCTGTGGGTAACAACAGCCTTTGCCAGTATCCATACGGCCTGCACTGATAGGTGCACGCCAGTCCTAGCAGGTGGAGCATCATGTCATGCTCAGCATGTCATCCCAGGCTGGCACACATTGGATCCCCTTTGACTAACTGCAATACTTCAGCCAATTATTGCAATTGATCATCTCATTGTCATATTGTGGCATGATGCTTGGTAAGGGTAGGATGTTAGTCACGGTCCTCAGGTGTGCATATAGTACATGGTGTTACATTACTTAACACATGGCATTCATGCCTCAGGTGGTGCTGCAGGGCTGCCTCTGTCGGATGCGCATATTACACTCCCTGTACATGTTTGTGAGCAGGTCATGTCATTTTAGGCATCCCTGTTATTATTTGAGTGAGTCAGAGGGGGTATTATTCCCAGGGTTCCTACTGAGCCAGTGTATGTGATATGCGTTGCCTCTTTGCCAAGGCCAAGGCATACTGGGCACGCCTCCTTCTGCCTACTGGGGCAGGCTCAGGTTGTTCCTCCTCTGAGTCACGCTCTGCCTGTGATGGCCTTGGCAATGGTGGGGGACTGTTTGGCCGAGACCTATGCTGGTCCTGCTGCAGCTGTTTTCACAAGATCATATTATGTAGCATAGCACATACCATGACAATTTGGGTACATGTAGTTGGTGTGTACTGCAAGGCTCCACCAGATGTGTCCAGACACCGGAACCGTGACTTGAGCAGCCCAAACACACGCTCTATTACATTACGTGTTTGTGCATGTGCCTCATTATGGCGCTCCTGTTCAGGTGTGTGTGCGTTTCTGATGGGTGTCATCAGCCACGGCTCCAGTGCATAACCTGCATCCCCCACTAGGTGTCCGTGTGGGATGTCCCCATTGGCAAATGTCTGGTACATCTGCGTCAAATGCCAGATGTGGGAATCATGGTAGCTCCCAGGGCAGCCAACACACACATTCATTATTATGCCCTGGGCATCACACATGACCTGGCAGTTGATGGAGGGGAAGCCCTTGTGGTTAATGTAGGCCCTACCCCGCTCACCGGCTGGTGCTTTGATGTGTATGTGCGTGCAGTCTATTGCACCCACTACCTCAGGGTATTCTGCTATTTGCTGGAAGAGACGCATATTGCTGGCCAATACCTCACGGGCATTGGGGAAATATACATGATCACCGACATGTGCTGACATGGCATCCAGGAACTGGTGCAGTACCATGGAGGCTGATGCCTGTGATATCCCCATCATATCACCAGTTGGTCTTTGGAAGGTACCTGTTGCTAGTATTCTTAGACCAACATATACCTTGGTTTCCACTGGGATGGGTTCCCCTCTGTTGGTTCTGTGTGTGAGGCGTGGCCTGCACAGCTCAACTATTTGCTGCAGGAGGTCTCTGTCCACTCTATAGCGCTCTACTATCTCCAGCTCATGTAACCCATGGTAGGTGGCCCTGGGCCTGTACACTCTTCTCCGTCTCCTCAATGTGGGTTGTCTGGCACCATCTGCATTGTCACCACCCTCAGCAAGTCGCCTATGTCTCATTATGACAGCTATGGCAGCCCCTAACATTTCTGCTCTGAGTTCAGCTTTTTCAGTTTTCACTTCTAATAGCTTACTCCTGTCTTGCAGTGTCTCTTGAGAGAAACATCCTGCACTGGTGTTTGCAGAGTTTTAAGTGCTGGGCTGGGCTACTATTCTGTCTGTGTAATTGCCTGCTTCTAATTGTGTTCACCTGCTAGCTCCAGCAGTATTCCCTGCTAGCTTCCTACGAATTCTATTGCTTCCTTTTTCCTTTCTGTTTCCTCAGGGGGGAGCAGTATGCATACCAGCAGAAACACGCTCACAGTGACTTACACGCGCGCACACATGCTTACACGGTTCACAATCTGCTTATTCGGGTTAAAACGCATGCACACCCACGCAAACAGTGTTAAACATCTACCAACACGCTCCCACATGCTCAGTCTGCCTTACACGCGCGCACACTGTCCTACTCGCGCTTCATGGCCGCACACGTGCGCATGCATGCCCAGCAAGAAACTTTGGTGTAGGCAACAGTGTACACCTTCCATTTCTTGACTTTCCCATGCTTATGTTGTGGCACTCCTCTTTCCATGATATGTGTCTGACATCTATCATGTAACACTGACCTCCAATGAACTGCATTTCTTTCTGCCATTCCCCCCTATGATGTCACCTATCTCCTACTCTGTTCCTCCCCCTTATGTAACTCTTACACTACTCAGAATGTGCTCATTTGCTATATGACAGTGGAATTCAGTATCCTAACACTCATTTGCATCAGATTGCCTACTAATGCTTAGTTACATGTCTTAGACTCAGCTTCCCCCCTTAGCAACCACTAAACGGTGGCCATGTTGTTTTTGGTCTGCTGGTCCCTGCATTGTAAATCCATGTATTGCATAAAACCCACATTTGTGGGTTTATAACCTTCATTTTTATGTTTTATACAGTGCAGCCCGTTTGCGTGGGGCTGCGCTATGTTTAAACATCGGCGATCGCTGAAAAAAAAAATTATTTATTTCTCAGATTTGCACCGGGGTACCTTGCCAATGGCCACATATTTGGCCA
This sequence comes from Protopterus annectens, assembly GCF_019279795.1. Classification (NCBI taxonomy): domain Eukaryota; kingdom Metazoa; phylum Chordata; order Ceratodontiformes; family Protopteridae; genus Protopterus; species Protopterus annectens. The sequence continues at coordinate 1,776,555,160 of NC_056728.1, read as the reverse complement.
TTGGCATGCTGCCTGACACATATGCACCCTTTATTTGGAGCTGACATGGCTCCATTATGTTTTTTGCAGAAACGTACTCGGTTGTCAACTGAGTACATTTCTGCAGCTAAAACGGCTCTTACACGGGCTGCTTTGGGCTTCCTGGATCGCTAATCTACCTCATTTGCATGCTATTTGGCTGCAAGTGAGGTGATTAGCATATCCACGCCCACTCCGTGTAAGAGACGTTTTAGCTGGTCTCTTACACGGACTTTAGGGCTGTTCCTGGATCGCGAAGGCTGCATGGAGACTTACACTACTCTTAGACTCCGTGCAAGCCTTCGTGAATCCTGCCCAGAGATTATACACAGTGTTAAAGGCAGAATAGGTAACTACCCGTATTTGATGCTGGAAGATCAGAAGGCTGTGGATTATATTCCCACCCCAAAGTAGCAGCCCAAGTAAATGGCTTTTTAAGTCATAAAATGATTTCACACTCTTGAATGAAGTTGGAGACAGAATGTCTAGAAGATGAATAGTGTGCTAGTCCCAGTAGGAAGACAGGACTGATTTTTATAGTTTTATGACAGGGAGGGTATGCACCTGTACTGAGGATTAATGTTTCATATATTTCTTTTAGTGTACTTTGTTGTGATCATATTTAGTGTACCTTCCTGGTTATCAGGCTCAGCAAGTAGTCAGTAGTGACAGACATTTATCTAAAACAGTTGTTGATGTGCTTCCCTCTTAACAAAGGGCCTGAATGTGTTTAAGACCATAACAGCAGAATTAATGGTGTGTGTGTGTGTGTGTGTGTGTGTGTGTGTGTGTGTGTGTGTGTGTGTGTGTGTGTGTGTGTAATATGTATGTATATGTATTTAAAAGAAATAAACTTATTAGTAATAAAACAGTGTTTATATTTTTCTCATTTGTTGTACTCTTAACATTTGTTCTAAGAACAAGAGGTCTGAGTGTAATAACAGTATTTTGGGGGTTGTCATTAGCACGACCACTGCAGTTCCATTTTTTGGGACAGTAGTGCCTGTAAGCATCTATAATTATAAGAAAATGAAAAACATAAGGTTAACATTTTTAGTTAAGGTAGAATGCTTGGGCTTACATTAGAATAATCTAAAAATAAATAAGCAGGCAGCGTACCATACACATACATTGTGTTGTTAAATAAGTATCTGTGGCACTTCAGAATCAGTACATGTAAAATGGAATGCCTGGAATATCATTTCTGTTATGTTTACTGGTCTGGGACTGATTAGATTTGCTTAATCTTTTTGGTTCTGCTCCATATGCATCCTCCTTTTCTGGAAAATTACATATTTGCTTAAAATATTTTGTGCATAGAAATAAGCCAAATGTTCTCAAATGCAGTAATTTCCTATGACAATGATTACAGAATGCTGGTATTTTGGCCATTTACGAGTCTTTCTGGAGGTTAGGATATCTGTTGGGGTATTTTGTATCATTTTTGTGGCAGAAATAGGTCTCTGAAATAATAGCTTGTAGCTTACATCCACAGAAATCAATAGCATTAAACACTACGTCTGGACTCCCCCACCCCCACTCCACTGTCTCTCTTACAGCCACACACACACACACACACACACACACACACACACACACACACACACAAACACCCACTGCCACCACCAAATAAAGTAAGATCATGTGCAAGTTCTTGGCTACTGTGATGTGAAAGAAATGCAATAATGTAACCATGGAGATTTATTTTACTTAAACATTATAGGCTGAAAGCAGTTTCTCTGGGTATGCAGTGAGTTGGAATGGTGGCAATGTCTATGTGTGAATAGCTGCAGTTTTCCAAGAGATTGACCAAAAGTTCTGAAATCTGAGTATGGTTTATGTGGGTCGGGGGAGGGGAGAAGTATACTTACCTTCTTGACAGTGTCTTATTTTTACTTTAACCTAACAAGATCAAGTCGTATACTATGGGGTTGTCAGTGGAGATTGGGGCTGTGTGTGACTGGAACACATGGCCCTGATGCTTACTGTTAAGTCTAGCTTTCAAAATTATAATACTTTCAAAGTCTGTACTTTAAGATGAATGTACAATAAATTGGCAAGCTTACGAGTAGTTATTCATGTATGTTTCATATCTGTTCATTGTCTATACTGAATGTTTAAAAGTAAAATACATAAAATGAAATGTGTACTTGGCTGGCACATACAAGCTGTGACTAATGTTTCTGTCAACAAAATGAAAGTATGCAATGCAGCTGTTACTGTTATTTGTACTTTAATCCTGACAGGTAAAAAGCAACTACGTTACTTAGGTAATGGCAGGGTGTTTGTGGATTCATTGAGGTGACTGGCCTTGTTTACCGTCGTAATTGTGGCTTTTCAAGATAACTGTTTATTTGGGTAAAGTCGGCTGTTGTGCAAGCCTGTAGCTACTGTTTCTGTGCAACAAACTAAATTAATGCAGCCATAATATTTTCATTTTAATCCAGGCAGGGTCAGTAGATATTTTAGGTTGGCGATTGATATGATGGCTGTGGATGAAATGTTTGCCACTGTAACTCTGATGTAATTCTGTCTTTGCAGAACTAACTGGGGGGAGTGCTCTTTGGAAATGAAATGAAATGAGTGGCCCTGCTACTTACTGTTAAGACTGCTGTGCATTTGGATGGAGTGAGACGGATTGAGTACAAGTGCTGACCTCTGGATAATCTTTCTGTGAAAGATGCAGTTAAATTACTGTCTTGTTTTCTTTTTTCAGAGGTTCGAGCCAGGTACTTTTGTAGCCTATTGGGATGGGGGAACTATGTCAGTGTGAGAATGAAATAACTGGCCATTTACTGTTGTAATTCTGGCTTTGCAAAACTAATATGTCTGAGGGAGTAAGCATTGTCTCTGTGCATTTTAATGCTGGAAGGATCAAAGCAGAAACTGTAGTGGTGAGCAATGAAATGACTGCCCCTGTTTTAATTTTAGTCCTGCAATGCCAGAATTAAGACAGAATGTAAGCTGTGACAACGTGTGCATCACAAATGCATTAACATAGTCTTTTTTTTTTTTTTTAATCCTGGCAGGGCCAAGCCAGATAGTTGGTAGGTCATGGCTGTGGGAGGTTGTCAATGAAATGGGTGTTGTTCCCGAAGCTGTACTTTAAAATGTACACAACAATGGCATGTAATCATTTCTGTAATGTCTTCATTTCAGAGTTACAACTACGATAACCAGAATGAGTGAGCAGAGTGTTACAGTGTCTATCTGAAATCTATAAATTTTAGAGACCTGACTTTGGATGAAAAGTTAATAAAGAGAACTGGAAGTACCACACCTGATCTGAAGATGGAGTCTTAAGGTACAAGTAGGTCAAGAACATACACACGCAGCTTCAGCAGGTCAGTGTACGACAAACACACCTGGAGCTGTGGTTGTGAGGAAACAAACAGCTTGTACTGCTTCCCATGTTTATTGTTCGATGGAGAGGATGCATGGACATCAAAGGGTATGAATGACCTGAAGAGAATGGAAGAAAATTCCAGAAAGCATGAACAGTTTGCTAAACATTTTGACAACCAAATGAGTATAGCAGTGTCGGGAACTGTGCATATCAGGTCTCAGTTAAGTAGAGGATACCAGTTATCAGTGGAACGACACAACAAGAAAGTGGAAGAAAACCGTCATGTTCTATCACTTATAATGGACTGCATGAAGCTGTGTGCTGAAGAAGAAGTTGCTTTAAGAGGCCACGATGAATCTGAAGAGTCACTGAGTGCAGGAATGTTCCAGAGGCTGATACACTTCACCTGCAAGATTGATCAGAAGTTGGATGAACACTTGAGAACTTCAACTGTTTTTAAAAGAACATCAAAAACTGTTCAAAATGAACTCCTGGACTGCATGCTAAAAATATGCAGAGACGAAATAAAAAAAGTAGATTCGTACTGCAAAATTTGCAGCAGTAATTGCAAATGAAACCACTGATGTTGTTGGGCTATGGTAAATTGTCCTTGTGTTCCATTACATTGTCAATGGACAGGTGTTGGAACTTTTTTGGGGATACTTTATACCACCCCACCAGGACAGAGAGCATATTTGTGGTGGATAATAAGATAATAGTTGGAAGTAGTGGGAGACCAGCATGAAAAAGTGATTGCTCAGAGTTATGATGGTGCATCTGTTATGAGTGGTGTTCAGCTTGGGGTCCAGACCATCATAAGAGAGGAGTTTAAATATGCCTACTATGTACACTGCTATGCCCACCAACTTAATCTGGTAATGCAAAGAACCACACAATAGACTACTGAAGCAAGGATATTTTTTAACACTTGGTGGAATTCCAGCCTTTTTCGCACATTCAGTTCAAAGACAAGCTGCTCTGGATAGTATAGGATCATGATGCATGCCAAGAGTGTCAGGAACATGGTGGAATTTTAACGTCCATACTGTAAATGCAGTGTACGAGAACTTGGAGTAGCTGTTAGAGTGCTTTCTTTATGTGTACAAGTGTCCTACATCTACTGCAGCAACTGTGCAGAAAGCAAATGGGCTACTGCGAACAGCTGAAGATGATGAATTTAAATTTTGGCTTGCTGTTTTCCATCGTATAATGCCCCATGTTAACATTCTTTACAGGCAACTTTAGTGTCATACCACAGATGCAACCACTGTTGAAAAGGATGTGCATACATTTTTGAATTAAATTGATGGTGTCAGATTAGGTATCAGTGGTATTGCAGAACAGTATCTGCAGAGAGAGAACATCTTGTCAAGATGTAGATGAGGACCATCAGCTTCCCAACCACTGCAAGAGACATTGTCGATTGCTGCAAAGGAAGTGTGTGATGTCATAAAGTTCCAGGCAACATCACAATTTCAACAAACCTGCTATCTTCAAGCTTCTCAGCTACAACTACTTGCAATGTTTTCAACATACATACGAGAGTTTCCAGAAAATCTTTTCACAGCAACAATAGACAACTATCCATTCCTGTTGAGAGGACAACTTAGAACGGAACTTGGAGTGGTGTATCACAGTGAAGACTTTGCAGCAAGTGGCAGTGCAGTCCAGATGTTAAAATTCTTGGTGGACAACTCATTAACCAGTGATTTTTCAGAGATTTACAATGTGTTCTTGATTATAGCCACCACACCAATGTCAACTGCTGAGGCAGAAAGGTGTTTCTCAACACTAAAAAGAATTAAAACATTTCTTCGTAGTACAATGGGGCAAGAAAGAATGAATGCATTAGCTATGATTTCCATAGGAAAGGAGTTAACGCGGAGTATAACTAACTTCAACCAAAGAGTTATAGATTTGTTTGCACAAAATAAAGACAAATGAATGGACTTTATCTATAAGTAACAAATCTAAGAAATACACAGAGGAGCACAATAGAGACTCTTATTTGGTCATGTACTACACTACTACAAGCACTTATTAGGAACCAGGCAGGGTCACATGAATAGTGTTTGCTTGGAAAACTTTAAACTGTCCCTTTTGAGTCTCCATGAAAAAGGGGAGAAAAGAAATTCAGTATGACCTGATGTGTTTCAAACCAGACCACAGCTTCTTTTTAGGTGCAGAAACCCAGTGTGACCTGATGTGTTCCAGGCCACAGCTTCTCATCAAGTTTGCAGCATACTGCAGAGGTAAGTCTTCACCAACCTGTATGTACATGTAACAATGTGCTGTGTAGAGTATTCAGCATGTGCCATAGTGACTGAGCATTTATTTCATGTAAATTGGTAAACATGGCCAACATTGATTCCACTGTACCATAGCTCCACCCCTTTCTAGTTGGCCACACCCCATCCTGTTGGCCCCACCCATTCAGCTGTGTCCTGCACCCCCCCCCTCTGATTTGAAGTCACTAGCTGCCACTGGTCATTACCCTTACACTTGCCTGCTGTGAAGGATTCATTTTCAGGCTATCTCCAGCCTGATGGAATTCTCTACATGATGCCAATAAGTAATCTGATAATCTTACTTCTTTCAACAAATCACCTCCACACTCACTTACTAGAAGAAAGAAAATGTAATTGCTTTAGAGATGCAGATTAACATTTATTAAATGTTTTTCTCCTTCCTGCACACCATTACCCTGTTATCACAAGACAGAGAAGTATTTATTCTCCTTTCTTCTCTTATCTTGCTTTTACTGTTATGTCTGACATTTAATGCACAGAATTACTACGTCATCGTCTACTCAACTGGTTTCTGTATGTTCTCCTTGTTGTACTGACAAACCATTTACTCAAGTGCACATATCCACTTGATGCTTTGTGTTATCTGTACTGTTTGTATTCTCTGCAATATTGTACACATATTGTGTACAGTCACATTATTAGTTCAGAGGTAAGTACTAGCTAGCTGTAATTGTGGGACATTTTAAGCCTAGCCAGTTTCCCTTTTTGTACTCACATTAACCTATCTTATTTCATTAGAGATTGCCCTTACCCATCCCATGCTCAATAATTATATAGCCACATCCATTTGGTATTGGATTTTACTTCAGAAAACTAGATGTCAAACAAGAGGCCATTATGCCCTGTTTTTTCTATAGTATCTATTTTTGTGTGAACTGATATAATTCTAATGTTTGATCCATGCAGTTTGCTAATGCCTGCTTAGCCTACATCATGACAGAAAGTAGTTCTTGAATCAGCCCACCTAAAAAGTTGACAAACATCAAATAAATAAATAAATGCTTTATAATGGGTGGCAGAAATTATGATGAGGTTGGTAAGTCCAGTAAGTTGTTAAATAAGTTTATGGCACTGAAGTTTATAATGAAAAAAAGGATGAAAAGTATTAGGATGAAAGGGGACTCGGGGATAAGTGAATACATGATGGAGTGTACAGGGGGAAACTGGAAAGGGAAACTGACAATATGTGAATACATGATGGAATGTACAGGGGGAAACTGGAAAGGGAAACTGACAATAAGTGAATACATGATGGAATGTACAGGGGGAAACTGGAAAGGGAAACTGACAATAAGTGAATACATGACAGAGTGTACAGGGGGAAATTGGAAAAGGAAACTGACAATATGTGAATACATGACGGAGTGCACTGGGGGAAATTGGAAAAGGAAACTGACAATATGTGAATACATGATGGAATGTACAGGGGGAAACTGGAAAGGGAAACTGACAATAAGTGAATACATGACAGAGTGTACAGGGGGAAATTGGAAAAGGAAACTGACAATAAGTGAGTACATGATGGAGTGTACAGGGGGAAACCGGAAAGGGAAACTGACAATATGTGAATACATGATGGAATGTACAGGGGGAAACTGGAAAGGGAAACTGACAATAAGTGAATACATGACAGAGTGTACAGGGGGAAATTGGAAAAGGAAACTGACAATATGTGAATACATGACGGAGTGCACTGGGGGAAATTGGAAAAGGAAACTGACAATAAGTGAATACATGACAGAGTGTACAGGGGGAAATTGGAAAAGGAAACTGACAATATGTGAATACATGAGGGATGTACAGGGGGAAATTGGAAAAGGAAACTGACAATATGTGAATACATGATGGAGTGCACTGGGGGAAATTGGAAAGGGAAAGTGACAATTTTACTGACTGAATGGGCATGGACAGGATGGGTTGTCTTCATGAGTCTTAAAAGATTTACTCAGAAATGCCAGACACATTAATGGAGTTGTTGAATTTATCCCTTAAAAGAGGTTGTCTTAGATGGATATAGCACACTACTGTTACAGATGAATAAGGAGGGAGAACAAAAAAACATGAGCAGATTTAGACATGGCAGTTACAATTCTATGGTAGATAATATTATGGAAAAAATATAGATCCAAGAAAGTTTTTATCCCTTTATATTTGCATTGACTGGACCTATTAATGAATACAATGCCCCTTTGGGATGCTTTGTACTAGGTATATCAAGCAACCGGAATGACCCCAACGATTCTGAACTGGAAAGATCACTGTCTTAAAGGCAAGAGCTAGAAGCATTGTCTATGTATTCAGTGTATCCCTTAATTTGAAAGAGGTAATGTTTCGTTCAGTCTGAAATGCCTTCTACCATTAGATATACATGATCTTTCCTTCATCCTTTCTCACTATATCCTGATCTTTCATCCTACTACTTGAGTGTCTTGTGTGTCAATGCCATGGCTCCATTTTCTTCTTCAGCATATTTTGGGCCATTAGGGATCCAGTGGTCCAAAAACCTTTTATTTGTCCACAAATCAGATAGTATCACTAACACTAGAACCAGTAAAATATACTTCAGCAAATAAATGAAACACAATGGAGAGACAGCTTTGTCACATAATGCTTACCCCTTCACCAGAACAAACTTTCACTCCAAATTAAACAATATTTTCCCCATAAAGGAGTTATCCCACTGTATAGGTAACCACAAATACGTTATTGGTATAACTGGCTTGTTGCTCCTTGAAAATAGAGATACAGTCTAAGGGGGGTACTGGCAACATGTAAATGGCCAGAGCGTCCATTGCCTGTTATCTGCTATGATTCTATGGAATATTAAAACAAAGGTTACAAGGCCTCATGTAAGTTAATACCTTGCATTAAGTGCATTAGCAAGAGTTCATAACTATGATCCTTGTCAAGAGATTTTAACATGATTTTCTGTGGAAATGGACACCCAGTCATGGACACAATAATTGAAAGCCAGTTCATCCTGTCTAATCTGGTAAATGTTTATTTTGCTGAGTGATATCAATAACCACAAGTCCTGACTTGTAGATCACATAAGTACAGTGAAAGAGAAGCAAGCAGTATCACTTCCTTTTTTTGTGTGTTTATATGATCTCAGTGTTATTTTGTATAAGAATGCATGATTCTATTGGTGTGGGGGAGGGTGTTGCCTCCTACAAATATGGTTATTTGTGATTTTTGTTCAGTTTTAGGCAATATATGTGGCCACTTAATGAGTAGTTGTCTTGATGTGGTGAGGCTTTTTTGTTGATTTAATCACAGAACATGGTCTATGCATTTAGGGTATAATAGAAGGTCTACGATGCGTTTGTCTTGCATTGAGATGTCCTCGGTCTAAAATTTTATAATTATGGGTGATTTGGGTAGTCCAGAGGATTTAGTGGTCTTTCTGAACTTTAAGAAAGCTATTGACTTTGTATGTTACTTTGAAGGTGAACAGGACTAGAGTGGGATACAGAACTATGAGATGGATAACACTAACTGGAAGGAATCATAGAGTTGTGATAGCACTGATGTCTGAGCCGACAGTGGGGAAAAAACATACCACAAGGTCCAGTCTTGGAGTATGTACTCTTCAACATACTTGTATATGATCTAGCAGAGAGAGCTAGTTTGCTAATGATGCAAAGAGTGGTGCAGGATCGACATACTGGAGAGATAGCTTAAGGCAGGAACATTGTAGTCTGAGATTGGTGGACAGTAGTCAATAGGAGTTTAATGCATGTGGTACAAGGTTATGCATGCATGCATGCTAAGTGGAGACATACTAATCAGTAGGAAGGTTGAAAAGTGATTGCTGGTCCATATCACCTAATTTAAGCCATTAGGACATACAGATGACTGCCATCTGAAATAATGTGTGCATTTATGGGGACCTTTCACAATAAAGGAGGTTATTTACTGGAATGAGGGCACAAATCAGCCACTAAAATGACCAGTGCAACAGAGAAGAATATGAAGAGGGGCTGAACAAAGCTGATATATACTCTGAAGAAGAAAATGGAAACATGACCTTCACTCACAACAGAGTCAAGCAGTAGTGAAAGGTCTGGAGCTAGTGAGAAATGATGAAGGACAGCTCACATATATCTAATGGCAGAATGCATTTTAGACAAAATGGAACAACATTACATTAAAGAAATAGGTGATGATGAGCTGAAAAATCTGAACTGAAACAGGTCTGAGAGTGAAATCAAAGGGTAGTTATAACATGCTTTAGGAAGCAAGCATAGAAAGGGGAAGGTGGGCAGAGAGTGGGGGTAGAATGCAAGACAGACAATAGATGATTAATGGCTGCATCATTTGACTAGACATCATGACTTTAGTGGTACCTTTCTCTCAGAATTTGTGTTTGCTAGTTCTGCATTCTCAATTCTCACTATCCATCTGTCTTCTCAATGCATTATTTAGGAACCTTTAGACTTTTTCAGACTATTGTTAGTAAATCTGTTTCAGCTTGATAGCCATCAGTAAAGTTCCTGCTGCACTGCAATTAAATGAGGAAGAATTGGATTTGTACACTATATACACAGTTTTACACTTTTATGTATGGATATAAAACTGCTGTTGACCTAATCATTTTAACAACTATCTTAAGTCCTCTCGAATCTGTTCAGCATCTGCCCCAGGAATTTGTCTCCCTTTACTACTTGTGTTTTCAGTAAGGAGATATACATTTCCTTTCAGTCAGCCCACAGTGTTACCAAAAAAGAAAATAAATCCAAAAAATGGCTACTCCATTACTCACACTCTCTGAATAATCTTTTATTTATTTTTCATTTGTTTGCTGCATCTTTTGTCCTCTTGCGCTCATGTGGGTTATGAACCTTGGGCCTGCTCTGAGGCTGCAGTGTACCGATTGCCTCGTGTGTGGAATACTATGTGAACGGTTATACTTGGAAGTAGGAAAGGCCATCACTAGCACGGCTTTACTCTTATTTTCATGCTACTTTAAACTAGATGCCTTTCAAAAAAAAAGTCAAAGAACTTTTCTGAAGAAGTTTGTATAATAAAGGAATAAAGTACTCCATATACCTGTTGGGGTCTTGTGTTTCCCTTTGCGGGTTACAAGGGTCATTTCATACACTGTAGGTATTTGTGGTGCTTGTTGGGTGCCAGGCTGGCAACTTGACACTGTAAAAAACTGCCACTTGTTCTGCGGACCACCGATCCACTGTGTGACCCCTGTGGGATCAGCTGATAGAAGAAAAAGAAGTGTGTATTTGTGGTGCTTGGTCATTGATATGAGTGTGTGTGTGTGTGTGTGTGTGTGTGTGTGTGTGTGTGTGTGTGTGTGTGTGTGTGTGTGTGTGTGTGTGTGTGTTAGTATTGTAGCAATAGGATTGCTACTCTGAATACAGCTTTACTGATGGGTTACAGCTTGGAAGTGCATGACATGATGATCAGCAGACTGGATATTCTGTGCATCCATGAGACAATCAGAAAGGCGACACAGAAAAGTATATGGCCAGATTACAGTGAAAATATATCAAGGGCACCCACAGATGTGAAAATATAAGTTATTATGAAAGATTAAAATATCTGAACTAGTACATTGTCTCATAGATATTTAAGAGGAGATCTTATTCAGGTATATTGGGCATTTAGAGGCAACTGCCTCTGGAAATGTTTGGGGTTATCAAAAAGTAGTAGAGAATCATCAAACAACTTATGTAGAAGATTTTATAGGAATGAGAAGTACTAATTAGTTGTCTGAGAGAGCAGTTGATGCATGGAACAGACTAACAAATTACATTAAAGCAAGCAGTAGTTTATATATATTATAAGAAAAGCCTGGGCACTTATTATGGGAACAGCTGTTTTGGTATATTGTCAGGCTAGAGTTGTATTAATGCCCATACTTGAAATATGTCTATGTATGTATGTATGTATGTGTGTATGTATATATGAAATGTTGTGGAAATTGTGGTGAGAAAGAAAGTCTTCTAAACAAAGTGAGGGATGTCATCAGAATCAGTGACAAACTTGCGACAATCAGACTTGGTTGTAAAAATAAGGAAATCTTCATGATATTGTGCAGGGCTGTGGTGGTGTGGAAAAGAGAGCATTCAGGCAGTGGTTGGAGGATCTCCTTGATAAAGCAGGACAAATCAGTTGTTCTTAACAATGGGGGACCTGAATGACCATATGGATAGACACAACAGGATATGATAATTCGAGGCTGAGGCAACAGGAATAATGAAGGAGATGCCATTTTAGATGTCTGTCTAGCATATAGTGGTGCAACAAGTACCACAGTTGCCTTTGATGCTGGAAGATCAGAAGGATGTGGGTTCTATTCCCATCCCAGGTGATTGGCTTGTTGATAATGCAGTACAGTGTTATGTGGTATTGCACTCCTGAGTATGCCATCCTTCAGGTGAGATGGTACATTGAGATGTCATCTACTTCAGTTGATGGTAGCTCAAGTGAATGTAAAATATCCTATAGCACCTATTGAAAAAAGTAGGGGTGCTTTATTTAAACAAAAGACTGTTACAACTGCATCATACACATACGTATTACAAAATATTCAATAATATGTATGCTGTTTTAAAACATATTCCCCATTCTTGTTCTCTGTAATCATTTTTTAAGTTTATTCAATACTAAGGAACAGTTCCAAGGCTTGCTGTAGACTAATTCATCACATCTAGTAATCCATCTAGTAATCCAAAATAACCAAACAGCACTAACAATAATTCTGGCATGGATTTCTATTTGTTGTGTCCACAGGATAAGGTAATTGTTATACATCAAAGTTTCTAATGTTACATTTTTAAGCCTAGTTAATGAAAAAGTTATTACAGCATTCTAAAATTGCTGTATCATTGCACAAGAAATGGGAGCATCTGTCTCCAAAGAAAATCTTGCATTGCATTTATGCCAGCAAATTAGAGCTGATGTTCAGTGATCACTCTAAGTGTATCTGTAATCTGACCAGCCCATGGTGCAATATAATAAAATCTATCCGTTATGTACTTGTATCATAATTTCCTGCTAAGCACTGTATTATTAAGGTCAAGTTTCCATTCCAAACATTTAGAATAATATTGCCTAGTAAAATAGTCTCCTGCAATCTTGTTATTTTTTACAAAAGCAGTATTATATCAAACCTATAATAATGTATGTAGTATATCTGTATCTTTCAGTAAAAATGTCCTTAATATTCAATCAAAATGCAATGAGGCAAGAAATACAACTGGGTTATACATGTTTAATCCACTATTACTAGTCTTAAAATACACTGTACCTCTTTTATATGGAGGTTAACTAGCATCCCCATATAAAATAAAAAAAAATTCTAGCAAATGTTTGCCTGTTTTTACATAGGAAAGAATATATATATATATCCTAGGTATTCTAATTTGCCTAAAATAATACAGTGTAACAGATGGGGCAGCTGCAGTGGTGCAGGGGTTAGTATTGTCACCTCACAATAAGAAGTTCTCTAGTTCAATTCTCAGTTGGGGTGCCTTCTGTGCAATTATCATTGTTGCCTCACAACAAGAAGTTCTCTGGTTCAATTCTCAGCTGGGGTGCCTTCTGTGCAGAGTATGCATGTCCTCCCTGTGGTCACATGGGTTTCCTCCCACATTCCAAAGACATGTAGTAGATAAACTGGAAACTCTAAATTGCCTGCAGGTGTGAGTGAGTGGTACAAATGAACTACCACAACAGGGCTAGCCAACTGGCAGTACAAACCTTAGCTTGAAATGATTGTTAAAGTAACACCCTGACCCCATGTGTAAAAAGAGCTATGGATGGATGGAATAGAGTGTAACAAATACATCTTTTTCAGCTATGACAAGGAAAGTACTTTGCAGTGATTAACTATGATAGTAACAGTATTCAGGAACTCATCCCACTGTATTAAATAGCTTCTCTCATAAGCATAATAGTATACCCAATATTTATATGCTATTCATTCAGAATACTGGGAATTATGGAAGATACACCAAAACATTTATATTTCTTTGTATTGAAAAATAAACTCATGTTATTCAATATTGATTCCAAAGTTTTGTGTTTGAAACAAAAACACTAAATTTACTTCAGTGTTAACAAAAATATTTAAACTATCAGTGTAAGAGATAAAGATGGAAGGGATATATCATGTAGTATATTTACTGGTGTAAACCAAATAACAAACCACTGAGAGTCATCCTTCTTTAACTCCTCTGCATACTAGAATTGCCTGTCCCAAGTATCCATTAACTAAGGGCCTAAATCAAGTTTGTCTTTCAGCTTTTTCCCAGTAAGGAGTCGCCAAAGCAGAACTCTGGTCCGCTAATGATTGGCAGTAGATTTTTACAAAACACCAAGGTGCCAGCTCGACACCCAACCTTCAACAAAGGCACACACATTTATACACACATGTCTTTCAAACACTACCCAACCATGGGGAGGACATGCAGACTCCACAGAGAAGGCACTCCCAAGCCAAGCCAAGAATCAAACAGGAGAACCTCTTGCTGGGAGGTAACAACACTACCACTGTACCACTATGGAATATAGCAGATTTTCTATAAATACCTCACATCACAGAAAATGCAGAACTGTGGCTGTAGCTTTTCAGAATGTCCCACAGACTAGAATGGACAGCTATGTTAAAAGTTTAGCCAAACAAAAGTAATGAACCATTTCTATGGGATATGCTGGAAATAATCTCTTGTACCAGAACCAAAGCATCATAGTCTTCCCATGTATTCCAAATAAATTTAGATGAAAAACTTGCATAGTAATTCTTGTCAATCTCTCAAAAAGTTTTTTCAAAAAAACGCTGTAATCTGTATTAATATGAGTTAACTGCTTCCAATTTGTCAATAGCAGCTTATCCCCTAACTTGTAAATACATTTCAAAATGCCCTAATAAATGGGAGTGTCTTGTATACAAAACAGTAGCATTTATTACACACTTGTAAAAAATCTTTTTCTAAAATAATGGCATGAAGTGTAACATGAACTGGGTATGCAATCCCAACCAGGAAAAGAATCAACATTAACATTCTTCAATGTATTTTAATTAAAGCAGCATTTTCAGATTTGGGAGAGACCATACATGAGTTATGGATTTTTAAACTGCATGCATTTTGGTTGCATACTGCTCTAGAAAAGAAATAATATATTCTTGCTTCTGCAGATAGGAACCATACAGACAGTGTCTACAGTCCATTACACAAGATTCTTTTTTAATCTTTTACTAAGAAAAAGGGAGACTTCTGTTTTAGTCCCTATCAGTGAATACTTTTGTTTTAATAAAAAAAAATTATGTCTTTTGTGATGGTCTTTAAACATCTCTCTGAGCGAGATATAGAAAAGAGTTTATTATACTGTAAAGAGTAGTCATACTCTTTCTCTATCCTAGAATATTCCTTTTTCTGTTCTGACCACCTCTCTTGTTCCATAATACATTAAAGCTTCTTAGATTAAATTTATAAAGAAGCCATCACTAAGGCCAAGTGGCACAACTGTATAAATATGTACAGTGCTAATGCCAGAGATTAATACACATAGCCGGCCTTAGGCATGGGCCAACTAAGTGGCCACCTTGGGTGCTGCTCTAGCAGGGGTACTTTTCCAGTATTTATTTGTTTATTTTTGTAGTAAAGAAATGGTTTCATTAAAATATGTTGAATGAATACAGGAAAAACTAAAGTGTAAGACAAACTGTGAGAAAAGGGAAGAAAAATTTTATCTGGATGGTGTAGGTAGACCAGGATGGGGGAACCGGGTAGTGTAGTGGCTGCTGTGAAGCCCTTTTGCCTAGGACACAAGTTGACCAAAGGCCAGCCCTGTTAACACTTTCCAGTTTCCAAGACACAGTTTCTAACAAACAGCCTATATATATATATATATATATATATATATATATATATATATATATATATATATATATATATTTTAACACCTTTTCCTACTTGGAAACATGTATTATATCTAGATATAATGAATATCATGGCCGTGTGCTATGAAAATGGAAATTAAATTTTGTGAATGCTATGCAAAAACAAGTCAGATGAATATAAAAATAATGAATTTCAGTGGACAAAGTCCCTCTAGTATAAGTTGGCACTAAACTTGGGTTCAAACTTAGTTTTTCCACAAGATAAGGCTTTCTTGAATACTGTAATTTCCTATTTAATTTTTCCATATGTTTTCCTGATATCGCAATTTAAATCATCCACTATTATCATATTGTGTGAGATAGAAACATATGGCTTTAAAGTAAGAAGCAAGGTTTCACAGTCTTTTTAAATTATTAGAAGCATAAATAGCAATAAAACAAAAAAGGCCAGAAGGGTTTCTGAAATCACATATTAGAAGTCTAGCAGGAGTAGGACTAATAAAATCCAACAATTTGAAAAGTTTTAATAATAATAGAAATACCACTGCATAAATCTTGACCAAATGACTATACAGTACTATGTCCCCACAAGACTTGTACCTGCTGTTGTTGCTCACTGGTCAATAAAAAGATATCTAACAGGCAGAAATGTAGGCTTTAACACTCTTACAACTTTCCTGAACAACAAAATACCACTTTTCTTTAATAATACTATTAACATTATGAAAGCAAATAGTTGTCCCTTCCCTTTTTTGTAGATTGTGTGGTACACCGCTTCAATTTTCTTTTATTTTATTAACTCCTTTGCCAATAGTAGTAGAATCATCTTTAATGTCACTAACTGCTATTTCTGAAGAAGCAGTATCTGCCTTACCACTTCCTTCACCCTCATCATCTATAACAGTTGCGCTATGAGTACATTGTTCACTTATATCACTGCCCCCACTTACAGCACTCTACACATCTGCCTTTACATCTGGGTTCAGAGGGAATGGAGGACTGCTAGGTATATTACCTTGTTCCTCTAACAATTTTATTTAAGGGCAGTCAAACTAAAAGAGGATCCGCCACATAACGCACACACTCAGGTCACTCCACAACAAGTACAAATATTACTCTGTCATTGTCCATGTTGGTGTGAATGACTTGAGATGTACCTCCCTGGACTACATGAAAAGAGACATGGAGGAGCTCACCAATCTTGTAGCCCAGGCAGGTATGACCCTAGCCCTGAGTGGCAGCCTGCCATCACCCACTATGATACCACAGTGCAAGTACAAAATGATTGACTTCAACAATTGGCTAAGCTTCTGGTGTCTAAATAGGGGATTCAGAATCTGTCTGCCTGGGATGACATGATCGACAGACCACAATGCTTTGCCAGAGATGGCCTGCACCTGTCTCCCTTCAGATTATGCCAACTTCACGTTTCTTAAGACAGAAGTGGCAAACTTCACGACACCCATGCAGACGGACAATAGAGGTACGACTGCTGAATCCTACACAAATGCACTTTATAATCACTTACACGAGTGCATGGATCATGCTCTCCCTAACAGAACCAAGATGCTATCCTCCTAAAAATGGAGGCCAATATGGTGGTCCCCTGGCATAAACAAACTCTACAACAGAAGAAAGAAACTGTTGCAAAAAAGAGTAAAATCCCATGATTGGAGGAACTCCCTGGTCAGCCTCAGTAAGAAGCTGAGATCCCTCATAAAATCCTCCAACGCTAGTTACGAAAACAAAATCACCACTGATTCTAAAGACAACCAGAAAGCATTCTATAGATATGTCAAGAATCGCAATGGCAACACTCAGACCTGCTCTGGGTTACTGCATAGTGGCACTAAATATACAGAACCAACTGATATTGCCAACATCCTGGCAGATAGGTTCAGTGCTAACTTTACCCCCCTTCACCCCTAAGGGGCCCGTCTCTATACCAGAAGAATGTAAAGTTCCTGTAGGCACGGCTGCACAGGTAAAAAACACACTCTCCAAAGCCAAGAACACAGCATCCATGGGACCTGACAACATCCCAGGCTGTGTTCTACATGAACTACAGAATGAACTGGCACTCCACCTAAGCACCATGTTTAATCACAGCCTCACCTCAGGCTTTGTGCCCACTGTATGGCGCACAGCAGTGGTTATCCCACTCCACAAAGGTGGAGCCACCATGGACCCCGGGAACTACCGCCCAATTATCTAATGAGCCTGGTCTGCAAGGCCATGGAACGTATCATCATGGAACTTATAAACAAAGACATTGGTAATCTCCAAACTCTGGACCCCACCCAGTTCGGATTTGTAAAAGCCGATCATGTTTCCTAAACCTGATAGACTTCTTTGAAACAGTCACAAACTGGTGGCAGGGGAAAGTGTAGTTAGGCAGCATAGGATGGTGGTTTGTAGGATGAGATTGGTGATCAAGAAGAGGAGGATGAGTGTGAGGGTAGCACCAAGGATCAAATGGTGGAAAGTGAAAAATTGTAATTGTGAGGTGATATTCAGGGAAGAGTTAAGACAGGCACTGGGTGGCAGTGAAGAGTTACCGAATATCTGGGTAACTACAGCAGAACTAGTAAGAGAGATGGCTAGACAGGTGCTTGGTGTGACATATGGAAAGAGGAAGGAGGACAAGGAGACCTGGTGGTGGAATGAAGAAGTACAGGAGAGTATACAGAGAAAGAGGCTGGCGAAGAAGAAGTGGGATTGTCAGAGAGATGAAGAAAGTAGACAAGAGTATAAGGAGATGAGGTGCATGGCAAAGAGAGAGGTGGTGAAAGCTAAGGATAAGGCGTATGATGAGTTGTATAAAAGGTTGGACACTAAGGAGGCAGAAAATGACCTGTAGCAATTGGCTAGACAGAAGGACCGAGCTAGTAAAGATGTGCAACAGGTAAGGGTGATAAAGGATAATGAGGGAAACATACTCACAAGCGAGGAGAGTGTGTTGAGCAGCTGGAAAGAGTACTTTGAGGGGCTGATGAATGAAGAGAATGAGAGGGAGAGAAGATTGGATGACGTGCCAATAGTGAATCATGAAATGCAGTGGATTAGCAAGGAGGAAGTAAGGATAGCTATGAAGAGGATGAAGAACAGAAAGGCTGTTGGTCCAGATGACATACCTGAGGAAGCATGGAGGTGTTTAGGTGAAATGGCAGTGGAGTTTTTAACTAGATTGTTTAATGAAATCTTGGAAAGTAAGAGGATGCCTGAGGAATGGAGAAAAAGTGTTTTGGTACCGATTTTTAAGAGTAAGGGTGATGTGCAGAGCTGTACTAACTACAGAGGGATTAAACTGATCAGTCACAGCAAAGTTATGGGAAAGAGTAGTGGAAGCTAGGTTAAGAAGGGAGGTGATGATTAGTGATCAGCAGTATGGTTTCATGCCAGGAAAGAGCACTACAGATGCAATGTTTGCTTTGAGAGCATTGATGAAAAAGTACAGAGAATGTCAGAAGGAGTTGCGTTGTGTCTTTGTGGATTTAAAGAAAGCATATGACAGGGTGCCTAGCGAGGAGTTGTGGTATTATGAGTAAGTCAGGAGTGGCAGAGAAGTATGTAAAAGTGATACAGGATATGTATGAAGGTAGTGTGATAGTGGCGAAGTCTGCAGTGGGAGTAACAGATGTGTTTAAGGTGGAGGTGGGATTACATCAAGGATCAGATCTGAGCCCTTTCTTATTTGCAATGGTGATGGACAGGTTGACAGACGAGATCAGACAGGAGGCCCCATGGACTATGATGTTTGCAGATGACATTGTGATCTGTAGTGAGAGTAGGGAACAGGTGGAGGAGACCCTGGAGAGGTGGAGATACTCTAGAGAGGAGAGGAGAGGAATGAAAGTAAGCAGGACTAAGACAGAATATGTGTGTGCGAATGAGAGGGAGGATAGAGGAATGGTGAGGATGCAGGGAGCACAGCTGGCAAAGGTGGATGAGTTTAAGTACTTGGGATCAACAGTTCAGAGTAATGATGAGTGTGGAAGAGAGGCGAAGAAGAGAGTACAGGCAGGATGGAGTGGGTGGAGAAGAGTGTCAGGAGTGATTTGTGACAGACAAGTACCAGTAAGAGTGAAAGGGAAGGTCTACAAGAGAGTAGTGAGACCAGCTCTGTTATATGGGTTGGAGACAGAGGCATTGACAAAAAGGCAGGAGTCAGAGCTTGATGTGGCAGAGTTGAAGATGTTAAGATTTGCACTGGGTATGATGAGGATGGACAGGATTAGGAATAAGTATATTAGAGGGTCAGCCCAGGTTGGAAGGTTTGGAGACAAAACCAGAGAGGCAAGATTACATTGGTTTGGACATGTGCTGAGGAGGGATGCAGAGTATATTGGAAAAAAGATGCTAAGGATGAAGCTGCCAGGTAACAGGAAAAGAGGAAGGCCTAAGATAAGGTTTATGGATGTGATGAGAGAGGACATGTAGGTGGTTGGTGTGACAGAGCAAGATGCAGAGGACAGGAAGAAGTGGAAACAGTTGATATGCTGTGGCAACCCCTGACGGGAGCAGCCAAAAGAAGAAGAAGAAGCAGTCACCAAAGCCATAGACGAGGGTAAAGAAGTTCACACAGCCTATCTGGATCTTGCCAAGACTTTTGACACCATCCCCCACTCTGGAATTATAAATAAACTCACCAAACTAAGTATAAAGCCCTATGTCACAAGATGGGCTGCCAACCGGCTCACTGACAAGTGAAAGTAGCAGACTCCAAATCCGACTTCAGACCAGTGGAGTACCACAGGGTTCAGTCCTGGTTCGTCTCCTGTTTGCTATCTACTTTTCTGAAGTACAGGCTAACACAGAAGTTATTTGGCTAACGAAGTTTGCAAATGACTGCAAACTATGAGCCATAATTAAAACTCCTAATGATGTGGACATCCTACAAAAGGGCCTCACTGAGACAGATGCCTGGTGTCAAAGCCATGGCCTCAAGCTCAATGCCAAAAAGTACATTGTCATCCCCTTTGGTAAAAACTCTGTACCCATGAGCTACAACATAGGTGATAGTCTACTTAACACCGAAAGTGTGATAAGAGACCTTGGGACACATGTGGACAGTAGTCTCTCCTTTGATAATCACATCACCACAGTAGTTAGGTAATCCTTCTACGTGTCACACCTCATCACAAAAGCTTTCTCATCCAAGAAAAAAGATGTCATTGTTCCTCTCTACTCTTCACTTATTAGACCCATTATAGAGTATAACGCCCCTTTTGGTATGTACCTCACAAGACATCTATAACAATTGGAAAGGCCACAGAAATACCTCACAAAGAGGATTAATGGCCTCAAACAGATGCCCTACGCAGACAGTCTCAAAAAACTCCACAGCTTTACTCTGTCGCGTATCACCTACTCAGAAGTGATCCCTGCTTAACATACAAAGCTATGTCAACCCCAGAGCTGTTGGACATGCTCCACTTAAAGAAATCCCAATCCCTCCGAGCTACACTCTCTAGGTACCTAAACCTTGTTACCACAATAAACAGAACATGCTGGAAAGATAGATTCCTGTCCCAGAGACTTCCCATACTTTGGAACAAACTACCTATCTATATCAAATAAAGGTCCTCATTAGCACTCCTCAAGAAAAATCTTGATGATTGGATGGGAAATGGGAAATTCACCCTGGGGATCACCTCTGTGGCTCTGCTCAACAGGGGCACAGGAAAATAATTTTTTTGGGTGGCGAAAGCCAGGGTACCTTTTTGGCTAGGCTTATCTAGGCCCTAGGACCAATAGCCTAGTACCTACCTATGAACCTATAAATGCTTGCATTTCCTTCAAATGTTTCACAATTGTGTATATTATAACCATGTTCTCCATACCAAGCACATTTCTTCTTGAGACATGTTTGTATTAAATGCTTTTAAGGGCCACAATGAAAACTAGTTTTAGGCTGGCCCTTAAAATACACAAAGGCTCTGTAACAAGAAACAGCAATCACAATAGGAATGTGCAACAGCATAGCAGACATTCTTAGTATTGCCCAGATTTCCCAGGCACCTGCCCAAATTTGGCTATCATCATACAATTTTTATACTTAAAACAGACTGGTATAATGATGAAATAATATACTGACTCTGAAGGAGTTGTACATCAGCTGATCTAAATTGCAAAATGATATGTCATTTTGGCTGTATATTTAGGTCTATAATGCCATACTGTACCCAGGGAGTGAAATGTTTCTTTAAGTCACATTTAGCTAAAAAGTCCTCAGCAAACTGGAATGTTTCAAAGGTAGCATTGCATAATGAGTCTTTATCAAAATGAATTAAGGGGTGTATTTCTTTAGCAGAAAATCCATTGGGAGATAATAATAGCTTCCCGAATTGAATACCTGTTAAAAATTTCAGTATTTTTAGAAGATATTCACACCGGGGGTAGTTTTCTTGAATAATGTAAAACAGTCAAATCCTTAGAAAAAGTGGATTCAACCACCTGTAAACATGTTCTAGGAGAAATTCTGTTGTCAGGATCAGCCAGTTTTCCTTACAGATGCAGTCTGCATTGTGCAAACTTAAGCAAAGCTCAAACACTGACCTTTAACCTCTGATACAGAAAGAAAGACCCTTATTCCTTCTGCTGCACACTGATCAACTATATGACTTCATGAAGTAGCTTTGCAAGTTGTTGTTGTTGTCTTTTGGCTTTTCCCGGCTAGGGGTCTCCACAGCGGAACTCCAGTCCGCTAATGATTGGCAGTAGATTTTCACGAATGTCGAGGTGCCAGCTTGACGTTCAAC
This sequence comes from Protopterus annectens, assembly GCF_019279795.1. Lineage (NCBI taxonomy): Eukaryota > Metazoa > Chordata > Ceratodontiformes > Protopteridae > Protopterus > Protopterus annectens. Next base: position 1,776,532,861 of record NC_056728.1, on the reverse strand, counting down.
CTTCAATGAAGGCACATAGCTTTGCAAGTATCAGGTCCATTTTCTGCCAACAACGTATGCAGCTTTTCATTTGATAATCCTTCATTATCAAGTTTTGTAATCTGAAACACGTCTCAGTCAGAAGTCAGTTCAGTAGAGTCCATTGTTTCCTGCATTGCAACACAACTACCATTTGGCCTGCCTGTAAGGAAATTTCCAAATGCTCTGGATAAATATCTCCTATCATATAAATACCACCTGAAAACAGGCCACTATCCTCATATGACTAACCTGGTCAGCACAAAAACTAAAATTAAGAATAAATAGCTTGATGATGGCCAACAATTGGTTTACTAAGACAGACAGTTACAACATAACATATAAGACTGGACAGCATGCAATTCCTGTAGACTTCCTCCTTGTAAGAAAAGGGGACTGTGATAAAATCAGAGATAGCAATGCATCCCTAGTAAAAAAGGCAACCTCCCAGCATAAACCACTGGTGTCTGCAATCAACTGCAAGCAGTCTTAACAGAAGTTTCCAAGGTCTGCAGACACTAGGCTGAAGACCTTGAAGTTCACTGGAGTGAAAACACAGGAGTTCAAAGAAATAATCAGAACTCTAGAACCCCAATAATATACTCTGTAAAGACTGTACCACCTTAGGAAGAACCACATGAAGAAGTGGAAATTGGTCTATTCAAAGAAGATGAATGGCAGCATCTCATAACAACATATGGGAAGATGATAGCGAAGGTATGAGGCTGACCCAGGTATGGAAATAAGGAACATAAGGAAAGCTGATGGTGGAATGTAGAAATCCTGGAAATGGGAATGCAGGAAGAAGTGCAAGATAAAAAAGACAAACCAGGCTAAGAAGGAATGCTGGTTGCTTGACAAAAAGACTAAGGCAGCAGTCACAGTAACAAGAAACAAGGTGTCCAAGGAACTGAAAGTCACTCGGCAGTTGATTCAAAGATGTTCTATGATGCTGCAAGGCAAGGCAGAAAATAAAGAAGTTAGCAGATGATATTCATTAGGGGTACCAGCAATAATCTGCTCAACCATCCAGGGGACATCAGGGCAGATAATAGGAGTACTTCAAGAAGCATCTGAATGGGATAACTCCACAGAAGCTGCACTGCCACATGTATAGCCCTTGATGAAACAGAATGGAGAATCTACCCTTGCAAAAAGTACAACATGCACCATGGAAAATGAAATCAGGGAAACAGACAAGCTCAGATGAAGTCACAGCAGATATGAGCAAGATGTTGGGTGCATTATTTATTTTATTTGTTTATATATATTTGTCTCTGGTTTAATTTGTCAGGGTTAACAACCATTTTTCAGCACAGTCTTGGGGAGAAAAGCTCCACAGGCAATATAATTTACATTTAATTTTACATTGCAATGTAATGTACATGTAGACCATAATTATGCTAGTTTGCATAAGCAGTCATGACAGGCTATATAGTTTATATTTGCATAGGCATTTCAATGCATTTTTACGAGACACCCTATTTCCAGTACATTATAAAGCACAAACTTTTTACTAGTATCTTTAGTGACTGGAGTAAAATGTTTTCATACCGTCTACAGCATATATAAGATTACATGTATAGCTGTAAAGAGCATGACAGAATATATGGAGGGTGACAGAGTAACAGAAAGGGTGTAAGTTGATACTAGAACAGAGGTTACAAATGATGTAGATTTGTATCTCATGGAGTAGAAATATGTACAGAAACTAATTAGTGTGCTAGGTATTACACAAGCAGTTGTTTGTAAGTAGTCTTTTAGATTTAGTAGAAATTGAATTCTTTTATGTTAGACAATCCTTCTATCCTTATATCTGGGGAAATAGGGTGTCAAGGTTTTAGCTACTGACAGAGTAAAGTAATTCTGCATTTCAGATGTTAGCTTTGAGAGACAATTTGATTTAGGTATTGAAATCTAGGATTTCTAGGTGGGTCATAATTGTTAACAATGTCTGTGATTGCTTGATGCTTACTTTAGTGCACAAGATTGTTTATGTTTTTGAGCTGAGTTAGTATTAGGGTTTGCTGAAAGTCTAACTATTGTATATGCAGAAGACCTAAAGAGTGGTGCATTTTGTTGGGGGGATTGGCTCCAAATTTAGCTGTTTTATTGTAACATTTTCTAGTTTGCTCAGGAATATTTTTGTATATTAGTAAGATGGGGAGGTGTATATCAGGGGTACAAGAAGTAAGATCAGTGCTGATTTTGCACCTGATTTTGGTTAGTTTTTGTGCTAACACAGTTAATGTGGTGTTAAAACTTTGTTGTCAGTGATTTCTTCTAGTAGTTTGGTGTGGACTACCTGCTCAAAGGTAGTGGCATTAGTAGAAGTGATGCCAATTTGTAGGATATTAATTGGGTTTGTGGCAGAGGTACAGTTGTTTTTTTTTAATTAAGTAACAGCAGGGACATGTTTAGACATTTCCTAATTGTGTGACTTGTATTTGTGTTTCATAGCAGAGTTGGGGGAATGCTTTGGCAGTACATATCAAGGCAGAGTTATTTGCGTACCATATTAAAGTTCCGTGTTTGATTACTTTTTACATGTCATTTGTGAATATACTGAATAGTAAAGGTCCAATGACAGATCCTTGAGGAACTCCTATCTGAGGTGGAATGATAGCTGAATATCTTTCCACGTGATGATTTGGTATCAGTCTTCACAGCAGCAATGGAACCAGGTAAGTGTGGTTGTGGCAGCACCTATTTCTGCAAGCTTTTGATTAGTACATTATGTGATGTTGTGTTGAATGCTTTGGATAAAACTATGAAAACTGATGCAGTTTTCCTTAGGTGGGAGTTTTCAGTGTGTTTAAGAAGGTTAGGATGACAGTATCCATACTGTAGTCCAGATGAAAATCGTGCTGTATAAGTGATAGTATCTTGTAAATTGTTACTTATCCTAAGAGCTGTTTATGAATGCATGCATTTCAACAGAATCTTAAATAGGGAGAATAATAATGCAATTGTCTTGAAGTTTGCTAGTTAACAGTATGGCCCCCTTATGTCTAGGGATTATGTATGATTACATATGCATTAGTGGAGAAATAACTCCTGTAGGTACTCATTGCAGTATGTCAAAAAAGGAATATCTCAGATGCAGGATAAGAAACATTCTAGTGCCGATGTGCAGAAACAAAGGGGATATTCAAAACTGTTGGGAGTACAGAGGTATCAGATCCCTGTCACAGTGCATAAAAGTACTGAAGAAGACTGATAAACAAATATGCAGAGCAGTAGAAAATAAGATGGGAGACGAGCAATTCAGATTTGGGTCAATATGCAGTGCAACCAACCCAATGCTTGCAGTGAGACAGTTAATGGAGAAGTAGTGGAGAAGAGGAAAGAGTCCAACTAGACATTCCTAGAATTAGAGAAAGCGTATGACAAGGTGCCAAGAAAGCTAATATGGAAAGAGCTGTAATAGTTCCAAGTCCCATAAACACTGGTAGAATTAGTGCAGGCTATGTACAGACCCACTGACATAAGTATGAACAGTGTCTGGACTCACAGAGGGTTTCCCAGTAAGAGTGGGTGGGCATCAAGGTTCAGCTGTAAGTGCATTTCTATTCATACTGGTGAGGGATTACATAAGCAAACAGGTCAAAGAGGAAAGATCAATAACGCTTCTGTATGCAGACAATTTAGCTTTACAAATGCATACTGAACAGGAACTTCAGCAAATAATAAGGGACTGGAATAAAAAACGGAAGGCACATGGAGTGAGACTACAATACAATGATCACTGCAGCAAATGTAGGAAATCAGAAGAAGCTGAAAATCGCAACAGAAGAGAAAATGAACAGGATAACAGATTCAAGTATATGGGTGCTATGACTGAAGAGAAGAGAAATTTGAGTGAGGATATCAAAACTAGAATGAGAGAGACTGCAGCCAATGGCACAAAGTGTCTGGGGTAGAGTGTGTGGGACAGAAAAATTGTAAAAAACATAAAAGCAAGGTGTAAAAAAGAATGTTGTCACTGGTTCTGCTGTACTGCACATAAACTTGGGTACTGAAGGAACAGCAGCTGAAGAAGCTACAGGTGATGGAGGTAAATTGCCTGAGATGTGTAGCAGGATACTCACTGTGGGACAGACAAAGGAATGAGAACATTGGAGCAGGTGACAAAGTAATCCAGTCAGTGAGAAGGCTAATTAGAACAGATTACAGTAGATGGTCACATGTGGAGGAATACAGAAGATAATTTGATAAAGCTGATTTGGGAAAGCCAAGAGGAAACAGAGGACATCCAATAATGAGAGGGATGCATCATGTAAGAACAGATCTGTGACAGGATGGCATGATTGCTGAAGAAGCTATGAAAGTTGCTCTGAATTGAGAGAAGTGATGATAGTTGACATGATACCACAAACCCGTGAAAACTGAAAAACGGGATGATGATGATGACGATGATGATATTTTGTTACTAGACCAAATTTCTTGTAACCACACAGCCCATATCATTTAAATTTCGGGCAACAAATATCTTTCCCTAGGGTTTACCTTCAATTATCTTCCTTTTTTTTTGCAATATTACAATCTTCACTAATTTCATTTCCAAACCTAAAATTATCACCTCTTTGATTACTTCTTGGAGGAAACTATTATTTATTTTTTCAGTTGATTTTTTTTGCACATCTAACAGCATAACGTGCTTTTTCCTTTAATTAACCTCATATTCTGTTATCCTCTCTATCTTCCTCTACCTTAAAAATGCCATCTTTGCTAATTTTAACTTGTTAACCAGGCCCTCTGTGGGTTTTATCTGGGGACGTGTAGTGGCAACCATTTAGTGCATTATCCTCCAAATCACCTGTGTCATCCAAACAGTTCCTCTGCTTTCCTTCTCCAGCAGTGCACTTGCAATGACATCACACTGCCTGAAACCTAAAATCTGTTGATCTTCTTATAGTCTGTTGATTGTAAGTAAGGTCAACTACCTGCCCTATATAAGAAAAAATATCTACCCCAGAACCCCTCCCCATGGTACTGTTGACATGGAGTACCTCAGATGATCACAGTCCAATCAGCCCTCAAACATTCTCTGCCTCTTTTTCAGCCTAGCCACTGTTACCCCAGATATAAGTTCAATCACTATGACACAAGGGCAGTTGAAATAATGTGTGACTTTAATATGATGCCTCCATGTTAATCTCTGTGTAAAAGAAACATCTACCCAAGTGTGAGGGTACTAGATAATAATATATAGTTATTGAATCTATTAGGAAACAAGACAATAATTAAGCACTGTGAACTACATTACAGTCTAATGAATCCACACTATAAGATATGTTATACCACATATAAAACACCCAGTTAAGTCAGGAATAACAGTTTACAGCAAACCACCCCAGCCATAATGCAACCTGGTAGTGCCTGTGGTCTTTTAAAACAGTATGTTTCATTAAGTAACATATCATTGGCACTCAGGGATTAACTCAGAGAAAGAGTACTGGGGATGTATATGGCTTCTGCCTTTATAAGTGAAGGGATTTCCCCAAGGGGGGGCCAGCTGTAATTCTTAGAACCTTGACTGCAGTCTTTAATTGTAAGTTTTTTATTTCAGCAATGGCAGAATACAGACTAATTCTGATATTGCAGTACTCCTGAGAGAATTTCTCCCTACTCCATGATGGTGAAATCTTTAGGATTAACACTTAGGATCATAGGAGGTTACTAGGCGAATGGCCCTGGGGCCCTTACAAGCCTAGCCAAGAGTTTAGCCCCAAAAAGGAAATCTCAGTCAGTACTTGTCACCCCTGTCAATGAGGGACAAAGGTTCATAGGTTCATAGGTTCATACTAGGCTATCTGCCCTGGGGCAATTATAAGCCTAGCCCGATTCTGTATGGCTTACGCCACCCCTTTATTTGAGTATACTGTGCCCTTTTTAAGGTTTAGTTTACTGTGCCTTTGTCTAATAGTGACACAGGAGTAATCCCTGGGACAAACCTACGATCCCCCATCCACTTATCGAGATTCTTCTTGAAGAGATTCAGTGAGGTGCTCTGCCTCACATGAACTGGAATTCTATTCCAAAGCGAAGGGAGCCTCTGGGTTATGAACCTGTCCCTCCAGCAAGTTCTATTTATTTCTGTGCTGAGGTTCAAGTCCCTCGAGCATGTGGCTCTAAGGGATTTAGATTTACTGAGGTGGAGCATGTCCATTAATTCTGGATTTGACATAGCTTTGTATGTCAGGCATAGATCGCCTCGAAGTAGGCGGTATGCAACTGAATAGAGCTGGAGTTTTTTTAACCGAGCAGCATATGGCATCTGTTTGAGACCCTTGATCCTCTTGGTGAGATACTTTTGGGGTCTTTCTAATTGCTGTAGGTGTCAGGTAAGGTACATCCCAAAAGGGGCATTGTATTCTATGATGGGCCTGATGAGGGATGAATAAAGGGGCATGATTACCTCTCTTGATCTAGATGTGAAACCCTTTGTGATGAGGTGGGCTATGTAGAAGGTCTTTCTAACCACTTTGGCAATGTGGTTTTCAAAGGAGAGATTGCTATCAACTTGGGTCCCCAGGTCCCTAATAACTTTCTCTGTACTTAATAGGTTTCCGCCTATGTGGTAATTTGTGGGCACATTGCTTTTGCCAAAGGGTATGACTATACATTTTTTGGCATTTAGCTTTAAACCATGGCGCTGGCACCAGTTATCTGTCTCTGTGAGACCTTTTTGAAGGATGTTTGTGTCAGCTGGAGAGTTGATTATGGTGCTCAGTTTGCAATTGTCTGCAAACTTGGTGAGCCATAGTCCTCCCACATTTGCCTGTACCTCGGAAAAGTATATACCGAACAAGAGTGGTCCCAGGACAGAACCCTGTGGGATGCCACTTGTGACCGGTTTCGAGTCTGACATGGCTCCAGCAACTCTCACTCTGTGGGTTCTGTCTTTGAGCCAGTTTGCAACCCATCTTGTGACATAGGGGTTTATATTTAAGCTGGATAGCTTATCTATGATGCCCGAGTGGGGTATTGTGTCAAATGCCTTTGCAAGGTCCAGATAGGCTGTGTGGACTACCTTCCCTTCATCTATGGCTTTGGTGACTGTTTCAAAGAAGTCAACCAGGTTCAAAAGGCAGGATCTGCCCTTGACAAAGCGGAACTGGGTAGGATCTAGTGTCTGTAGGTCCCCAATGTCTTTGTTTATGAGCTCCATGATGATCCTCTCCATAGCCTTGCAGACTAAGCTAGTCAGGCTTATGGAGCGATAGTTTCCAGGGTCCGTAGAGGCTCCACCGTTGTGGAGTGGGACCACTGTTGCTGTACGCCCTTCTGTGGGCACATATCCTGTAGTGAGGCTGAGATTGTATAGCTGTTTTATTTGAGGGATTAGTTCCTCTTGTAGTTCATGTAGGATGCAACCTGGGATGCCATCTGGTCCCATGGAAGCAGTGTTTTTTGCTTTGGAGAGGGCAGCCTTCACCTGAGCATCTGAGATGTTTGGGAGACAGCCCTCTGCCGGGATAGATACTTGCTCTTTTGGGGGGGAGGGGGTGGAGAAGTTTGCACTGAACCTGTCTGCCAGGATATTGGCGATATCTGTGGGTTCAGTGTATTTTTTGTCGTTTAGAATCAACTCAGAACAAGTCTGGGAGTTGCATCCCAGGTTTCTAACATAACTGAAGAAAGCCTTATGATTGTCTTTGGTGTCCTGTGCAATTTTTCTCTCGAAGATGGCCTTGGAGGATTTTATGAGGGATTGTAATTTTTTGCTAGTACTGATCAGAGATGCCTTCCCTATTAGGGATTTTGCTCTATCATGTAGTAGCTTCCTCCTTCTGTTGTACAGTTTATTTATGGCAGGGGTCCACCAGACTGGACGCCTGCCTTTGGATGATTGGGTCTTGGTTTTGTTTGGGATAGCATGATCCATGCATTCCTGGAGATGTCCGTAGAATGCATTTATATAGGATTCTGCAGTTTGGGCTGTAGTTTCCACTGGCCCTGGGGCCTTGAAGGATTCCACTTCGGTTTTGAGAAGTGAGAAGTTCGCTTTTGAGAAGTTTTTCACTGTGGTTTTCTGGGCTGGGGGTGGGGTCAGGATGTGGACATCCAGTGAAATTAATTTATGGTCTGATCTTACCAACGAGGGATATACTTCTGGTGTGGAGCATAGAGTCCCCATGTTGGTAATGATCAGGTCTAGTATGTTGTCCCCTCTTGTGGGAGTGGTGACTAGTTGTTTCATAGCATTTGAGTTTATAATTTCCAGGAATCTTTGGGCTAAGGTGTTGGGGCTTGAGTAGTGCTTCCAGTCAATGTTTGGGTAGTTGAAGTCGCCCAATATAATGGTGTTCGGAGAGATCTTAATGTTTTCCAATGTTTTCAGGAAAGCCGAATGGGAATCCTGACTTTGAGAGGGTGGTCTGTAGGATGCTATAAACTGAAAAGCAGTCTTGCCCACTGTTAGTTGCACATGGATGGTCTCCGATACTTTGTGCAATGCCACTAACCTGGAGGTGTGGATATCCTTGATAAATATGGAAACTCCCCCTCCTTTTGTGGTTCGGTCCGGGTTTTGGGGCCGAAAAGAATGATATGAGGTATAGCCTGGTAGTGCTGGGGTGCTCTCTGGAGCCTTGAACCAGGTTTCTGTCACTGCACAGATATCGATGTTCTCCATACTGAGGAGAGCTTTGAGTGCGTGCATCTTGAGGTTAAGACTTTTGGCGTTTAGCAGCATTACCCTTAGTTTCTTGTTCCTTGTACTGTCTATGGGGGTGGGTTTGACTTTTGAGCCTTGCCTAAAAAAGGCACTATGGGGGTGGCAAGAGCCTTTGCCAATATCCAAAAGCCCAGTGGTGACAGGTGCAAGCCGTCCCTAGCGAAGCAACGTGGCTTGTCGAGCATGTCATCCCAGGCTGACAGACACTGGATCCCCTTTGAATGACACCAAAATTTTAGCCAATTGTTAAAATCGATCATTTTGTCTTTGTACTGTGGCATCATTCTAGGTGAGGGTAAGATGCTGCACAAGGTCAGGGTCATACCAGCCTGGGCTACATGATCAGAGAGCTCCTCTATGTCTCTTTTCATGTAGACCAGGGAGGTACATCTCAGGTCATTCACACCAGCATGTACAATGACTGAGTCATATTTGTATTTGCTTTGGAGTGACCTGAGTGCTTGCGTTATGTGTCGGATCCTAGCACCCGACAGGCAGCTCACTGTGACCTTCTCTTTATTCAGCCTGGTGAGCGGGACATCAGTGTGTCTGACAATAGAGTCACCTATAACAAAAGTATCAGGTGTGTTATTCAGCCTTAAGGGCTGTGGCTGCTTGGTACACTGACTTTGTGGGTTATGTGTTGTGTGTGTTTTGTTTTGAGGTAGCGTTTGCTTACATGTCTGCTTTGGAGGTCTCTGTTGCTTAGGTAAATTTTTATTTAGAGCCTCCGAGTATGTTTTTGTGTATTTATGTGTTGGGTTCACTGATGTGGTGGGACTATGTGATACTGGAATTGTGTTGTGTGAGGTTACCTTCTCCTCCTGACTGGTTACACCAGTTTTGAGATGAGAGAGCTCAGCCTCCAGTTTGGCTAAATAGTTGCATCTCTCACATATATTTGAACCTGTTTGGAGGAGGAGAGGGTTGTCCGTGTACATGAGACAGTTGTAACATTGCCTCAAAATTCCCTGATTCACCAGCTGGACTGGAGAGGAAACCATTGACTGACCTTTGGACATGCTAGAGTAATAGGGAAACTGAATTTAAGATGGACCAATAGAGGACAGGGTAATCGTAGAGAGTATAAGAGTAAGTAGTGCTTATGGTTTAATAGTGCTAACTTGTAGGATTACTTAATTGGACCAGTGAAGGGCCTTAGAATGAGAATATGGTGTTTAAATTGGACAAAGGTGAAACCCCTAAGACAAAATTGAGGCTTCCCATCCACTCATCAAGGTTGTGCTTGAAGAGTGTCAGCAAGGTACTCTGTTTGACATGTATGGGAAGTCTATTCCAGAGACAGGGCAACCTCTGGGAGAAAAACCTGCCTCTCCAGCAGGTTTTGTACATGTCGCATGTTAGATTTAGGCCAATCAAGTGAGTAATGTGCGAGGAGTTAGACTTACGGATATGGAGCATCTCTAGTAGGGCAGGGTCCGATATTGCCTTGTAGGCAAGACACTGATCACATCTGAGCAAGCTGTATGATACGGAGTAGAGTGGTAATGATTTGAACCTGTCCACATAGGGCAGGTGTTGGATGCCATGGATTCTCTTTGTGAGGTATTCCTGTGGCATTTCCAGTTGGTGCAGGTGTTTGCAGCGGTACATACCAAATGGGGTGTTATACTCAATTATGGCCCTAATGAGAGAGGAGTATAGAAAGATAATAACTTCCTTTGTTCTGGATGCAATCCCTTTACATATGAGATGAACCAAGTAAAAGGCTTTTCTGACCACTGCTGCCACTTGATGGTCGAATGTGACATTGTTGTCAACCTGAGTACCCAGGTCTCTCACAACAGGTTGTCTGCTTAGGGGGTTGCCGTTGATGTGGTAATTAGTAGGGGCCATGTTTTTGCCTAATGGTATGATAATACATTTTTGGGGGTTTAACATAAGGCCATGACTTTGGCATCAGTTGTTTGTAGCTGTGAGACCCTCCTGCAGTATGTTAACATCATTTGGGGAGTCAATGACAGCACCCAAATTACAGTCATCCACAAACTTGGTCAGTCAGAGGCCCTTTGTCTTTGCCTGGAACTCTGAGAAGTAGATGCCAAAGAGTAGGAGTCCCAGGAGAGATCCCTAGCAACACCACTAGTGACAGGTCTACCTATTTAGCACCTATTTTGACCTTGTGGGTCCTATCAGTGAGCCAGTTGGCCACCCACCTGATGAGATAGGGATTAGCACCAAGTTGTGTTAGCTTTTCGATGATACCGAGTGGGGGATTGTGTCAAAGGCCTTGGCTAAGTCAAGGTAAGCTGTATGTACTGACTTTCCCTCATTCAGGGCCTTGGTGACAGTCTCAAAAAAGTCAACCAGGTTCAATACACAAGATCTGCCCCTGACAAATCCGAACTGGGTGGGGTCAAGTGCTTGGAGATTGCCTATGTCCTTGTTTATGAGATCCATAATAATATGCTCCATGGCTTTACAGATCAGACTTGTCAAGCTAATGGGGTGATAGTTTCCAGGATCAGTAGTGGCACCACCTTTGTGCAAGGGGAAGACAATGGCAGTTCTCTACTCTTCTGGGATGAAGCCTGTAATTAGGCTGTGGTTGAATGGGGTGCTCAATGGCGAAGCTAGTTCTTGCTGGAGATGATGCAGAATACAGCCTGGGATACTATAAGGTCCCATGGAAGCTGTGCTCTTTGCTTTGGATAGGGCCTTTAACACTTGCTCTATGGAGATGTGAGGTGTGGGACAAGTATCGGGGAAGCTGACTGGGCCTTTGGGGGTGATAGCGGGGTGAAGTTTGCTCTGAACCTATCAGCTAGCAGGTTGGCTAAGTCAACAGGATCTGTGTAAGTGGTACATTAAGTACTAATTTGGAACAAACTTGGGCTTTGCCATACAGGTTCCTAATGAAACCGAAGAAGGACTTGTGGTTTCCCTTTATTTCAGAGGCTAGTTTCAACTTATAATTGGCTTTGGAGGTTTTCACTAGTGATCAAATTTGCTTGCTGAGGCTGAAGAGGGAGTTTTTCCAATTTGGAATTTGTTCCTTTTTACCCTTGGACCAAAGTGTCTTCCTTTTGTTGTAAAGCCTGTTGATAGAGGATGTCCACCAGACAGATTTGTGTTTTCTTGTGGAGCAGGTTAATAGTAAACAGAGGTATATGGGGCATAGCAGGGGGAGGAGCAGTAGCAAAAATACTTCGGCAAAGCTGGGACAAATTCTGAAACTTGGTCTTTAAGGCTGGAATTCCGGTTAGCTTATTAGAATTTTAACACCATTTTGGATCTCTCATATGTATTAGAGAGCCTTTTTAAAGTTTTTTTCCCAGCCTGTAGCCTGGAATAATCCAAGTACCACCATGTAAGGCTCACCAGGATAAATGAGCTTACATCTAGACCACAAAAGTGATATCTCCTTGCTGGCAGAGACAGTGTACATACACTGTGTACTTCTTACACATCCATGTAAGGCCTGGAAAACAGGTTAGGCTCCATAAAACCTCCTCCAGTCTTAATGAGGAAAGTACAGATTTGTTGTGCAACTAGGCAGGAGGATGACATTGCTTTCCTGATTTTCTTATGCTGGATTATCCACTAAAGATCACAATTTGCAAATGATTAAATTGATGTTGTAATAGTAACAAATACATATTTACATATAATTAGTTTCTTTATAAACATATATAAAAGATTTTTTTAGATGGTGGTTTCATATAGCGTTTTAAAAATAATGCATCTGTTAGTAATTGTTTCTGTAGTTTTGTCAGTCTGTTACACTTTGTTCTGATGAAGTATATCTGCCTCTGAACCAGTAGTCATTCTGGGAATACAATTAAGGAAAATCAATAAAGCTAACACAAAACTTTTTATCGTGTGTACAGTTTTAAAGTCAGTAAACTCTGTGTAGTTAAGGAACCTTTTGTGCAATGTAAATTTTGCCTCATTTAGCTGAATGTTATGTAGATTAGCCAGTTGGAGCGATGCAACAAGCCATAATACATCTGTGTAGACTGTATGTCTGTGTCAGTAGTGTACATGGACTTTTCCATGTACAGGAGTCTACACTGAAATAAGGTGATGTCCACAAATATGGAAATAATTCCCCTGAAAAGGTAAGATCACATACATAAATGTTCAAAACATACATTGTGGATGCCTGAAAACAGCAGAGATTGTGTTAAATTATTATTATTTTTTTTATTTCTGCATGTTTGCACTACCATGCTTAACATAAAAATAAAATACAAATTTTAAAAGATCACTTATAATGTACTCTAAACAAATGTACTGTAAGACCTTGTGCTGGGTCTGTACAAATCGTGCATTTATGCTGTTACCCAGCTTACATGGCTATGAATCGTGTAGTTTCCGGGCTGTTAGCATAAATATTATGCAAATGAGGGGTAAATGCAGTGGATTTGTTGAATCACTAAAGGACTAACCGTGTATGCATATCCACTTTGTGTAGGCTCCTACATGGTGTTTATATTCCCACTGGATGTGGATGACATTAGTGGTCTGTGTCATGTCCCATTTAAGATATTTTGTGCTCAGTGTGCATGTTTGCACAGTGCGCCGCTTACTGAAAATGGTGTAGATGATGTAGCCTAGTGTGGTTGCGCAACCAGACTACCCACATCCCAGTCATGATGTAGCCAGCTAGAAATGAAAATCGGATATATTCAAATAATAATATAGAGTTTTGTATAATCTATGCTGCTTGACACTGCTCATAATGCCACGTTGCACACTAAAGTAGAGCCTTTAAATCATGTCAATTATATCCTAAGCAGGTGTACTGCATCATAATTAACCAATACCACACAGTGGACCTACACCAGAACTGTATAAAGTATGCATACACACTACATTCTGATTTTTTCCATAATACTCTGAACCATTGGAGTAGAGACTTGGAAATGTTAAGTCAGATAATGCTAGGGGCTGCTGCAACTACTCTACATCTGTATGTGCTAGATGCTGAAGTCAGTACTGCTGGTGCTACTGACAATAGGCCTAGGCTGAGAAGGAGAAGAGTGTTCCGGCCCAGGGGCAAGCTTCCATGAGCTACATGAGCTGGAGATTGTAAAGTACTACAGGGTGGACAGGGACATATTACAAGAGCTCAGTGAGCTCTACTGCCCTCAACTCATAGCCGGAGCTAGCAGAGGGGAACCCATCCAGGGGAAACTAAGGCATGTGCAGCTTTTAGAATACTAGCTGCAGGTAGTTTTCAAAGACCAGCTGGAGACATGATGGTGTTGTCACACGCATCTGCATCCATGATACTCCACCAATTCCTAGATGCTATGCTCTCACATAACAGTGAACACATATCTCTTCCCCTTTCCCCTGAGGTGAGGGCTAGCAATATGCAGCACTTCTACCATGTAGCACACTACCCTGAAGTACTGGGTGCCATAGATTGCACTCATGTACACATCTAGGCACCACCTGGTAAGCAAGGTACAATCGAAATTAATAGCAAGGGATACCACTCCATCAACTGCCAAGTCATATGCAGTGCCCAGGGGATTATCATGAATGTGCGTGCTGGCAATACTGACAGTTATCATGACTCCCATACCTAGAACACATCACAGCTGTACCAGATGTTTGCTACAAGAGACATCCTACAGGCCCATCTACTGGGAGACACTGGATACACCCTGGAAGCATGGATGATGACAAGTATCGGAAATGCACACACACCCACAGAAGAATGCCATAATGAAGCACAGCACAAACTAGGAACATCATAGAGTGTGTGTTTGGGCTTCTGAAGTCATGGTTCCGGTGCCTAGGTATATCTGGTGGAGCCCTGCATTATACTGCATACACATGTGCACATATATTTACAGTATTTGCTATGCTACACAATTTGATACTGTGGAAACAGCTGTAGCAGAATCAGCAAAGAGAAGGGATACCCAGCCCCTCACCAGTGCCTAGGTCACCACAGTCACAGGAGGACTCAGAGGAGGAACCCCCTGCTGATGTCCCTGTAGGCAGACGTAGACATGCTCTGTATGCCCTGGCTTTGGCTAAGAGACTACGCATAGCACATTCACTGACAACCTTGGGACCTAGGGACTAACACCTTCCTCCTACTCACATACATTTCTTAAAATTGATGCCAGCCAACACACACACACATCCTGTACCTATACATGTATTGGGTGTGTGCTGCCTGTATCAGATAGAGTCAGCCCTGAACTACATTTGTGTCAACTGTTGCATTTGCAAGGTAAGTCCATAACCTACACATTATTCTAGTGGATTATTATGATATGTCATTGCAGCTATGGACCTGGTACATTATGCAAGTAAGTCTAGTGAGCTATTTGGACAGAAATGACATCCACATGGGACTACAAACACCTATTCCACTATCATGTCTCCATTTGTAATCAGTAGGTCTAATACGTGGTATATTCATGCAATCCTACTGCAACAGATTAGTGTGCATCCTACCAGAACATTTTTATTTTTTTATTTTACATTTGTTGACCGTGATAGTCCGATTGGATGCATGTCCATTTTCAGAGGAGGCCCGGGGAGAAAAGCTCTAAGGGTAAGCAGATACAGCATTACATAATACCAGCATTACATATTACAAACAGACTATTTACAGAAATTACATAAGTAAGCAAGTTAAACAAGTTCCACAGGTTAGAGTTAATCCTGAGCGCAAGTCAGGATTAAATTAAATAACACACTAAACTGGTTAACAGATTTTTTTTTATACATTCTAGAGAGAGTTAGCCAGGCTTGATACATTGTCATAGCCAGTTAAGTGACTAATGTTGTTTGAGTCTAGTTTTAAATTGACCTAAGGTGGAAAGTAAGGTAATATCAGCTGGAAGAGAGATCCAGGATCTACTTACAGAGTTTGCAAAGAGAGAGTCACCGGCTGTGTTATTAATTTTTCTAGTCTGAATTAGTAGTTTGTTAGAGGATCAAAGCAGTCTAGGATTGTTATAGGGGGTGATAATATTTTTAAGTGCATGAGTATTGTCCGTATTATAGAGGATTTTATAGGCCATCATCAGTTGGTTATACTGGATTAGGCTGGGTAGTTCAAGCCACCCAAGCTGATTTATATTGATGCAATGATGTGTCCTAAAAGGCAGCCCAGTGGCAAACCTGGCAATGTGGTTGTAGCAAACTGAGAGTTTGTTAAGGACAGTCTTGTTTAAATTCGAGAGTAGAGGGGATGTATACAGAAGGGTTGAAAGAAGGTGAGAGCGAGCTATGGCAATTTTAGCTGGAGGGGTTAGGAAGGCTTTTATTCTGTAAAGTGACCCTAGTTTTTTTATTGACGGTTTTGATAGTTTGGTTAACATGTAGGTCAAATTTTAGATTATTGTCTATGACGACACCTAATAGTTTTGTAGAGGGGTCAGGGGAGATTATTGTGCCATCATTTGAATTTATTGTAAAGGTGAAAGTGGTAGACCTACGTGTTTGTGAAAATAACAGCATTTTCGTTTTTTTGGGATTTAAGATCAGACAATGTTCAGAAAGCCAGTTTTCTATTGTATTAAAGGTGGTCTGGGTAGCTGATCATAACTCTACTGGAGATGTGGCTGAGCAAATCAGAGTAGAGTCATCAGCATATTGGATACAGCTGACTTTTGGGATGACATTTTAAAGGTCATTAATGAAGATGGAGAACAGCAAGGGCCCTAGTATAGAGCCTTGTGGTACTCCAAGGGTGTTAGATAGAAGGTTAGAGAGTTTGTTCTGCCAGAGGACAGCCTGCTGTCGACCATTCAGGTAGGACTGAAACCATTGAAGGGCTCTAGTATCTAGACAGAATGTTTACAGGGTGTGGATTAAAAGTTGGTGATCAACCATATCGAATGCCTTGGAAAGATACAAGAAGAGAGCTGAGGATATATAATTATTGTTGAGATTATGATTTATGGTGTTGGTAAAGGCTAGGAGGGCTGAAGTAGTGCTGTGATGAGGACGGAAGCCATGCTGAGTGTATACCATAAGCTGATTCTGGAATAGGTGGTGCATGAGTTGTCTATGAATACATTTTTCCATAATCTTTACAAGTGGAGAGAGTATAGTTATTGGCCTATAACTGTAGAATTCAGTAGATTTGCCTCTTTTGTGAAGTGGGATTACATAGTATATTTTCCAGATGGTGGGAATTTTAGCTTCTACTGTGGTTCGATTGATTAGTATTGAGATGGGGTAAGCAATAGCATCAGCTGATTTTTGTAGGTACTCGGCAGGGAGTTGATCAGCAGAAAGTGTAGTGGGTTTTAATTTTTTGATCAAGGTACGGATAAGTGAAGTGGTGATGGGTTGGAAGCAGAATACGAGTAGGTTTCTAGGGGTGCTACTTTCAGGATCAGGGGAGCTAGGAGGTAGTGGGCTAGATAGGGCTTGAATTGTCTCAGTAAAGAATCGGTTAAAACTGTCAGAAACATCTTCAGGGGTTTTATCAATAACAGCAGCAGGGATTGGGGTTGAAGTTTGCCCAGGATGTAGTAGATTATTTAAATCTGCCCAAAACTTCTGAGGGTTATTTTGATTTACTGTCTGTAAATTACAGTAGTATTGTTTTTTGTCTTGTAAAATTGATTTTTTGGTTTTGTTCCTGGATTGCCTGTATTTAATGTGATCTTGAGGGTCTTTAGAAGAACGCCATAAAGCCCATACTTTGTTTCTAAGGGTAATTTTGAGTTTAGACTCTTTATATATATAGACAGATGTACATGCATCTATATACATCTTTGTCTCATACACACAGACACACACACACACACACACACACACACACACACACACACACACACATACACAAAAAAATCCCAAACTGGCATGGATTTGCACTTTTTGGCCCTTGCAGTTTATGTAGGCCTCCAAACATTTGTCCTCCACTAGGCCTTCTGATGTCGTCTACCATAAGATTACCTAAAGCTGTATTAATGTCAGACTTCAGCCGTGGGTGCGTGTGATATGTTCTGTGTTCTGTAGTTGGTAAACTTTGATAGTTGGGGTTTTATTCTTACTACACCCAACTTGGTGTTTGTGTGTGTGTGCATATCAACCCAAAGAGCAAGTGTGAATCTCAAACTGGCATGAGTTTGCACTTTTTGGCCCTTGCAGTTGATGCAGGCCTCCAAACTCTTGTCTTTCATAAGGCCTTTTGAAGTCATCTACCATAAAATTACCTAAAGCCATGCTAATGTCAGACTTGACCTGTGGTGTATGTGTTAAGTACTGTCATCTGTAGTGCGTAAAACTAGATAGGGAGGTGTTCTGATCTCACTCCAGCCCACATGTGTGTGTGTGTGTGTGTGTGTGTGTGTGTGTGTGTGTGTGTGTGTGTGTGTGTGTGTGTGTGTGTGTGTGTGTGTGTGTGTGTGTACATATTCCTACAGAGCAACTGTGAATCCCACACTGACTTCCAAACTGGCATGGTTTTGCACTGCTTTGGTTCTTGCAGGTGATGGCAGGCATCCAAACTCTTGTCTTACACAAGGCCTTCTGATGACATCTACCATAAATTGCCTAAAGCTATACTAATGTCAAACTTGAGCTGTGGCACATGCGATGCATTCTTTATTCTGTAGTCTGTAAACTGAGATAGGTATGGGTTCTCTTCTCACTATAGCCAACTTGGTTTGTGTGCGTGTGCGTGTGTGTGTGTGTGTGTGTGTGTGTGTGTGTGTGTGTGTGTGTGTGTGTGTGTGTGTGTGTGTGTACTGTGCAGTGTCCTGTAAACATAGATAGGTAAATAAGTGGTACTATGCTCTCTGCAGCCAACTTGGTGTGTGGGATGTTAATCAGAGCATTTTACTTCAGCCTATGGGACACTGTCCACTTCTCTTCAACAGACACTGTATATGCCAAAACAGGATATGGTTACGTACTGGCCTGACAGGTCCATACATGTAAGACGTTATTAAGTTTATGGTGCCATTCTATGGAAAAACAGTACCTGACAGTGTGGGATAACATGGTGGACTGAATACACTGCTTTGCTAGGCATATGGCACTTGCCTGAACCATAATCCTGTTATTAGGCAGGGTTGCAAGGCCAGACTTACAAATGTGACAATGCACAACTCCAGCAAAGTGAGTGTCATGCTGCTATACCCTTGGGGTTTATAGCATAAAACACACTCTCTGTAGGCACTCTTTGCAGTGAAGATGTAGATGTCTGTGCATGCACAGAAAACTTGTTCAAGTTTGCAGTAAGTCTTTGGCCTTGCAAGGCTACAATGCCTTTCAAACAACCAGACAGCAAATGGATGTTGTGTGAACTAAAGTGGGACTAAAATTATGTGTTCCAGGAACCTACATGTACAGTATGACATACATAGGACATGCTGGAGGGACAGGAACATCTCTTGAAGGTGGACAATCCTCTGTAGTAGGCCTTGCATCCATGTCAAGCAGAGCACCTCCATTAACCTGTTGAAGGACAGGCTGCATGAATTGCTGTAAGACTGTTATCTAACATGGATATCTGCCACTGTGGATCTTGCTAGACCAACCTTGGACATTTATGTCACCTGACATTGAACATTACAGTGTGATACAACAGCTATCCTCCTAATCACCATCAGGGCACTACCCTAGTCACAGTCTATGAACCTCGGAACCCAAAGCATAACACATGCAAATCTGAACTGATTGGTCTGGTTTCTATTCAAGGCATCTACCTGGAAAAGGCTACAACAAGCCTACAGACCCCCCCCCCCCCGCATCATCTGGAACAAGACTGTGGATCACCAAACAGGCTGTGGCCTGCCTCTTATTTTGGGATGGGTGCTAACATCTTGCTTCTGGTGAGAGAAGAAGGAAAGGAGCATCCTATCCCAGCACAGTGAAGCTGTGTTGAGACCAGCATTAGTAGTAGCCAGGCAGTAGCCATTCATGAGACTCCCCTCTTTTCATCAGTCTTGACAAACTAATTCTTTGTTTTCAGTAAGCACTGCTTCATTTGTTTTTAAACTCAGAATAACTGCCTAAATATGTCAGCCTTAACTTTTCAGGGTGTACGTTACGTATTAGTTTCCCTTCAAGTGTTTGGCAATGCTTTGTTGCAGACTCAGACACCCTGAGTTACATTTTTTTCTGTAAAAGTATGACTGAATTTTCTCCAATTCCGAGTTGCAAACAGGACAAGTAGCCTGCAGTGACAAGCACTGTCACCATAGTTGCAAACTGGATACTTGTGACATTGATTGATATTCTCACTACAGCTGTGTAATCAATAAAAAAGTATCTGTGGCCATGTATATGAAGTTTCCCACTGTGACTGTTACCACTTTGGGTGATATGGACATCCTGAGGCAATGTAGAAATTGCCTCATGTTTACTGACAAACAGTTCTTTCTCAAACAAACAGATATGGTATGTGAGAGATGTATTTACACAATGTCACTGGAGGCAAAGCTCTCACATAAAGGTACTCCTCATGTCACTAAGGTAGTCAGTAGTACACACACTGTACCCATCACACACATAATTCAAAGCAGACATATTGAGGCTCTGAAATGTAACATTCCAAAATCACAAAGACCTCGTAGACAGTACAGATAAGAAATACCCTCAGCAACCTCAATTGCACTCTTTGAAAACAACACTGACAGCAACACATAGATCTACATCTTATGGAGGCTCAACCTCTAAGCCCATAAGGCAAGCCAACACACAATGCAACATTCTACTCATTAGAGACTCCATTGTGAGAGACACTGATCTCCATCTCACCAAGCTGAGTAAGGAGAAAGGCATGGTCAGTTGCTTATCAGGGGCTTAGAACCACCACATTATGCACACACTCATGTCATTTTATTTATTTTACATTTGTTAACCGGGGGTGTCTGACTGAGCCAAAAAGGCCCTTTTTCAGCAGAAGACTGGGGAGAAAAGCTCAACACAGAAAAATAATCACAGATACATTTAGATATTTAGATATGATCAGTATGCACACAAATTACAATAGACATGTTTTTACAGTGGTATGCAGCACATCAACAGTTACGGTGGAGAGAAGAAACAAGAAAACATTAATTTAAAAATAAAGGTAATTAATAGATTTGTGGTGTGCAGCTGAAATTTGGAACATAGGTAGAATACATACATAGTACATAGGTACAGTACATACATTGTACATTAGCCATTGTTTGTGAGTAAGAGTGAAAACTGTTATCAAGTACTCCATGTTTAGTATGTGTACCTTATCCACTTTCACTAGCCTGGGGAGCAGTCATGGCACTGCCAACGTTGCTTGAGATGTTGCCAAATGAGGTTTTTAAAGGAGGCTATGGATGATGTGTTTTGTATGCTAGTGGGGAGAGAGTTCCATTTTTAGCCACTGAACTACTATATAGTGCATCTCCAAAGCTATTATACAGTGATGAGTTCTATATGAGCAATTTTCAGCAAAACAGGCAATTCTGTTATAGCAGACTTCCATTTTGCTTAGTTCAGTTTTGTTGAGATTAGTCAGAATGGGAGATGCATAGAGTAGGGTGGATAGAAGCTGGGAGCAAGCAATGGCTGATCTTTTGTTGTTGGTAAGAAACGGTTTGATACTGTAGAGTGATCCCAGTTTGGCATGTACTTTTTTAAGAATTAAGTTGAGATGACTATCAAATTTTAGGTGGGATGGTTATTCCCAATAGCTTACCCTGTGCACTGGAGCGATTGGAGTAGCATTTGCAGAGTAGATTGTGAATTGACTGTTATCAGTGTTTTTGTTAGAACTGGTTATAATCATAAGCTGGGTTTTCTTTGGATTAAGGATAAATTGGGATTTGGTAAAGTAGTTTTCAATGTCAGAGAATACTAGTTGAATTGTTTTCAGAAAGGTGGGAATATTTTGTGCGGCACAGATTAAGGTAGTATTGTCTGCATACTGAATGATAGATGCATGCTGTGTGGAAGTATGGAGGTCATTTGTGAAGATTGTGAACAGTAGTGGTCCTAAGATAGAACCCTGTGAGACTCCTATAGTTATGGGCACCTGAGGAGAGAGAGAATTTTGCCATTTCACAGCCTGGTATCTGTCAGTTAACTCATTAACCCCAAGTACCATCTCACAGCGCCTCTGAGCTTACATCCGAGTGCGCTGTGAGACGCTAGTAATTGTATGCAGTTACAGCCGAGTCCCTTCCACAAGTGCATCTAACTTTACAGCCATATTGTAGGTCCACTGTGAAAAAATAAGTTGAAAAAGTACCTGAACTTTTGCCGGTACTTTTTCAACTTACTTTTCATTGTGGAGTTACCTCATGTTTATATTTGATATTTCAGAGAAAATCATCTGTAAATAGAAGTAACCACAGTAGTTTAGATAACACACAGTTAATGTGATACTGGACTATCATGGTTAACTGGCTGTTTTTTTTTTTTAAATAATTATTTTATTTATTTACATGCCAATGTGTTTGTGTATACTTGAGCAGGCAGCTTCACAGAGTGGTCCCCCTCTGAAATAAGCACAACCCTGCATGGTTGCGATCCTTTTTTCTAATAAAGCATTGTCAGATTCAATAATTCCTCAGTACGTTCAAAGCTCTTTTATGCGTCAATCCTTCATACAATCCAGTAGGCATAAAAATGCTGCTGTTTGATAAACGTATATTTTTTCCTGAAACTGGAGAGCTGAGGCTGAACCACTAAGTGCTGGCAGGAAACTGGAAGTGCTACTTGGATTTACAAGTTCTGTGACTGGATTGGTGACAGCGCTTTCAGTTTCTTTAACTTTGAAGTTGTTTGCCAATATAGATTTAATTAGACTGAACTGGTTTCTGGGAGTTCTTCGAATGCTTTTGTTTTAGAATTGGCTGCTTTGAGTACAGTTGCTGTTGAATGTAGGTTGCTACTGTGCTGTCTAATGTAATGTATACCCTAAAGCTGAAGTAGTTCATCATTTCAGCAGAGTTGTCTTTTTTGTCAGTGTGTTAAACTTAGGGTGGATAGAAGCTGGGAGCGAGCAATGGCTGATCTTGTGTTTGAAACGGTTTGATACTGTAGAGTGATCCCAGTTTGGCATGTACTTTTTTAATAGTTAAGTTGAGATGACTCAAATTTTAGGTGGGAGTCTATGGTTATTCACAATAACTTAGCCTGTGTACTGGAGTGATTGGAGTAGCATTTGCAGAGTAGATCGTGAATTGACTGTTATCAGTGTTTTTGTTAGAACTGGTTATAATCATAAGCTGGGTTTTCTTTGGATTAAGGATAAGATGGGCTTTGGTAAGGTAGTTTTCAATGTCAGAGAATGATAGTTGAGTTGTTTGCAGAAGGGTGGGAATATTTTGTGCAGCACAGATTAAGGTAGTATCGTCTGTATACTGAATGATAGATGCATGCTGTGTGGAAGTATGGAGGTCATTTGTGAAGATTGTGAACAGTAGTGGTCCTAAGATAGAACCCTGTGGGACTCCTATAATTATGGGCACCTGAGGAGATAGAAAATTTTGCCATTTCACAGCCTGGTACCTGTCAGTTAACTCATTAACCCCAAGTACCATCTCACAGCGCCTCTGGGCTTACATCCAAGTACGCTGTGAGATGCTAGTAATTGTATGCAGTTACAGCAGAGTCCCTTCCACAAGCACATCTAACTTTTCAGCCATATTGTAGGTCCACTGTGAAAAAATAAGTTGAAAAAGTACCTGAACTTTTGCTGGTACTTTTTCAACTTACTTTTCATTGTGGAGTTACCTCATGTTTATATTTGATATTTCAGAGAAAATCATCTGTAAACAGAAGTAACCACAGTAGTTTAGATAACGCTCAGTTAATGTGATACTGCACTATCATGGTTAACTGGCTGTTTTTTGAGTTTTATTTGTTTAAATAATTATTTTATTTATTTACATGCCCATGTGTTTGTGTATACTTGAGCAGGCAGCTTCACAGAGTGCCCCCCACCTCTGAAACAAGCACAACCCTGCATGTTTGCGATCCTTTTTTTTAACAAAGCATTGTCAGATTCAATAATTCCTTGGTAAGTTCAAAGCTCTTTTATGCGCCAATCCTTTATAAAAACTGCCTTCATGCAATCCAGTAGGCATAGAAATGTTGCTGTTTGATAAACGTATATTTTTTCCTGAAACTGGAGAGTTGAGGCTAAACCGCTAAGTGTTGGCAGGAAACTGGAAGTGCTACTTGGATTTATAAGTTCTGTGACTGGATTGGTGACAGCCCTTTCAGTTTCTTTAACTTTGAAATTGTTCACCAATATATATTTAATTAAACTGAACTGGTTTCTGGGAGTTCTTCGAATGCTTTTGTTTTAGAATTGGCTGCTTTGAGTACAGTTTCTGTTGAATGTAGGTTGCTACCGTGCTGTCCTATGTGATGTATACCCTAAAGCTGAAGTAATTCATCATTTCAGCAGAGTTGTCTTTTTTGTCAGTGTGTTAAAACTCTCAACGCTGTTAGATTTTACTTAACGGCAGTGTTAAAACTGACTGTTGTTTCACATAAATGTATTACGCATTTTATTAAGGCTCTGTGCTACTTTTAGGGTGTCAGCCTGGTTAGTAGATTTTGTGTTTGGTCCGCTACTTTCAGGGTGTTAGCCTGGTTGTTAGATTTTGTGTTTGGTCTGCTTTTAATGTATCTGCTGTTGGGAGTCATTGGTCTACTTGTAATATACTTGCTCTCCGAATCGAATGTGTAACCAAATTCCTGTTACATATCACTGTAACCATATCTCCACTTCTTTTTTCCCTTTTGCACATCCCCCTTTTCAGCTTTCTGTGCTTCCATCTTAGATCCTAACTATACACAGCAAATCCTCTGTAATTGCCATTGAACTGCCTTATAAAGTAACAGCTGACAGTTTTCAATGCTGCTCAAGGGAAAAAATATATACATCAGTATGGAGTGAGATTCTGCCTGTGGGGCTGGCTACAACACACTTGTGCTGGATGGCACTTTTGTGCAAAGCAATACCGATTGAACTGCTACCAATCGCTAGGCTTCCTATACTGTACTGCAAGCATGTTCACTTCATGTTTACTCTTCACCATAGCATCTGTTTCCTCAAGTACAACTGCTATTTATTTATTTTCTCCATGTCTTTTGGTTTTCTAATACCATGACAGGACATGGAGCCCATTCCTAACTCAAAATACAATTTCATTCAAGAAATTATTACTGTTTCAATCTTTACAATCGTAATCATTGCAATCAGCCAGATGTGCTTTTCACAGTCCCTGCAATCTGCCCAGTACGGACTCATTCTGCAATTTTTACGGAGTTACATGCATTAGTAACATATCATTGCTCCTGCTACTATTTGAACTATCTGGGTATCTTTCTTCTGCATTGCTCATTTCTACCTGCAAGTCTTGATATCATATGACTTTGTGCTCTCTGTACGGTATTGTAAAGCAATACCAATTGAACTGCTACTAATTGCTAGTCTTCCGTACTGTACTGCATGCATGTTCACTTCATGTTTGCTCTTCACATTAGCATCTGTTTCCTCAAGTACAACTGCTTATTTATTTATTTTCTCCATGCCTTTTGGTTTTCTAATACGATGACAGGACATGGAGCCCATTCCTAACTCAAAATACAATTTCATTCAAGAAATTAGTACTGTTTCAATCTTTGCAATCGTTGTAATCTTTTCAGTCAGCCACAAGTGCTTTTTTCAGTCCCTGCAATCTGCCCAGTATGGACTCCTGCAATTTTTGCTTGTTTCTACCTGCAAGTCTAGATATATTATGACTTTGTGCTCTCTGTATGCTCTCTGTATGCAGGATACTATAGTCAATGGATTGTAGTGATTTCAATGATCAATCCTACTTTTGTCTTCTTTTCATGGGGGACATAAAGGTATGTGTAAATGTGGGCATTGCACACAGTGTAAACACATTCAAGTGACTGCTGACATCAATATTAATAACAAACACTACACAATAAATGTCTCCTTTAATTGTGAGTCCAAAGCTGTAGTATATGCAGCTTGCTGTCAGGTTTGTCCCTCATTTTATATAGGTAAGACCGAGCGGAAACTAAAACAAAGAATATACGAGCATTGTTATGCTGTTAGTAAAGGTGATGTTAACAATGCTCTTGCTCAGCATATTTTACAATTTCCAACACATGAGTTTTTATTTTTGGTTGTACACCAAACACTTTTATACCCGAGAAGGGGGCCTTGGCAACTTTTATTAGAACAAAATGAGTTGTATTGGCAAATCAAAACGGCTGCATACATTTTCCCTGGTTTAAATGAATTTGTGTCTATTAAAAGCGTGTTAAAATTAAAAGCTTTAAATAGATAACATATTAATTTTGCATAAAAGATTTTGAATTTGATACTGTACCTTTTTGTTGATTAAGTTTGAAACATAGTAACATTTACACAGTTTTATATATATAAAGATATGGACTTTGTTTTTGGTCATATATTCAGTATTATTATGATCAGATTTTAGTCTTTAACCAGCATGCAATTAATTATTTATTTTTTACATATTACTATATATTTTTATGTGTCTATATTTAGCTAAATATCTTAGTTCTTACAGTAAATTTATGTCATTATCACATATTATACATTTTCAGTTTTGCCCTAGTAGCTTTTTAAAATGTGATTTTTCAGTATAACATTTACACATGTTATACATATATATTTAATGTTATTTATAAATTGAGTATTATGTACTTAACATTGTAACATTTTAGAGCAGGTTTCATACTGTTTAAATATTGTACTTTTATCTGGTTTTATTTTTATTGGTTGATTAAATGACTAATTGATAATTAACTACAAGCTATATAAGCATCAGTTTTATGTTGTTCTGGGTCTGAAGAAGGTGGAATATTTTTACCACTGAAAGCGCTTACCATATTAAAGTTTTTAGTTGCTTTAGCATTACGTTATTCGTATTTGCTTATTTCAGCTTTCTCCTACCATTCAACTCGTTTTTCTTTTGATTTTTAGTCCTTTTCATGGACCACTATATATGGTTTTCTTGCATTTATCTTTTGAACTGTTGGTAATGGTGGATCCCATGTGCTGTAGACTTGTCGGGTCTCCACTGAAAAAGGGTAGGTTAACAAATGCAAATAAATAAATAAATATTATAATGTTTGCATTATCCCCAGTGCAAGAGTCTTGCCACATTATTATGCCTTTCATTATACAGTCCATCTGTCATTAGCAGCAAGGTGTGCAACTGTTTCCAATTCTGTTTTACAAAACCTACATTTGTCTGTTTATCCCACATGTTCAGTGGACTTTGTAATAATAAATAATTTCCTCATACCCAAAAAAGTATACTCTGGTTGGTGGTAGAGTTCAAAAAATACATTTTACAGGAGACAGTCAGTATAAGGAAGGTAGAGTTTACAACACAAGTTAACATTAGAAGGACCAAAATTAGGGCATATAAAATATTGAGTGTTAACTATACAAATTAGAGAAGGTTAGAAAAATGGGAAGAGATATTGGAAAGGCGATATACAAGGGAACAATGAGAGGATATCTTTATGGCTCCAAAGTATGCAACAAAGCCCAAAAGTTTTGGATTCTTGGAAGTGTTTGCATAGGCAAATTTGTACAACAGGCTGACTTCAGAGAATTGTACCTCAAAAAAGAATATTTCTCCTGATCAATAGCCCCTTGTGTTAAAAGATCATACAAAACCATAGCCGGCTTTAGGCACCAGTGAACCCTGCGGTTGCTGGGGGACCCTGCTCCTGGGGTCCTGGGGACCCCCAAACACAACAGATTGCCTTACCCTGATATTTTGCAACAGATCTATCAAACCAACAAAAGCTAGTACAACAGTCTTGTGTACTTAATAAAACAGATGGATAATAACTCATATTTATATCTCCTTTAAAATTCAAAGATATCTCTGGTTATAGTAACAATGTTTTATCAAGCAACAGGCTTCACAATTCCAGTAAATATTTTACCACTGACACAGTACCCTTGGCTTAGTTAAACTTTGGTAGTGAACATTCAGCCCACTAAAACTAACAACATAGCCAACTTTAGGTACTTGCAATACCTGTGGCTGCAAGGGGGTCCCTTAGTCATCCTTGACTGTGGGGGGGGGGCACAAAAGCTGCTGCTCGTTGGGGGAAACAATGAGGAGAAAAAATGTATTAATTTCCTGATTATGTTGTTTAACCTGAACAGGTCTGTGATATGACCCTGATAGGATAAAGTTGATAATGAACATAAACAAGGTAAGCACTAGAAAGATCAGCAGCCAGAGTGACTGTTCTCAGTGTAAACCTTGGATTTTAAGAAAAGCTGATGCTTCTGATCTTCAGGGATAGTTTTCTTTTTCAGGGAGTTTTATAAATATTGGCAGAACACCAGCTACTGCAACTTTCAACTTCTTTGCAGAAGAATTCATTGCAATACCTATAATAGGGTCTATATCAGAACATCAAAGTTTTAAAACTTCAAATGTTCTAATATCGACCCGTTTTGAGCAAACACTGAAAATAGCAAAGCTGAAGAACACCGAATTCTTTCCTAGGGAAAGAATTTGGTTGGCCGGTTCTGTGGCTTTGCTATTTTCAGTGCTGTGGTGGAAATTTACAGGTCGAGTTCAGGTAAGTGTGCGATTGTGTGGTTGTTAGGATTAGGGCACGGGTTAGGTGAGTTAAGGTTAGGACGCGGGTAGGTGAATTAGGGTTAGGGCATGGGTTAGGTGAATTAGGGTTAGGGCACGGGTTAGGTGAGTGTGCGATAGTGATGGAACTTAGGGTTAGGGTTTGGGTTAAGGTAAGTGCATAGATAGTAGTGTAAGTACAGTTTAGTGTAGGGTTAGTTGTAGCATTATAAGTATATGTGTATGTATTGATGTTTTTTAGGTGTGCTTGTGTTGTGTGTATGTGTTTCGGAATAGCAAATTTTCTCCCAAGGAAAAAATTCGCTGTTCTGAATGTTCAATATTAAGTGGTTTAGATATTTTAGGTTCGATGAAATAGCATTCGCTATTTTCATCTTTCGATAACGTGATATAAATGCCTATAATAGCAGAATAAAGCCTCAAAACCATGAACATGTTCCAAATATTACACTGTTTGTCTTTTCCCGGTTAGGGGTTGCCACGGTGGAACTCCGGTCCACTAATGATTGGCAGTACATTTTTATGGGGCCGAGTTGCCAGCCGGATGCCCAACCTTCAGCGAAGGCATGCCCATTCATGCATGTCTTTCGAATGCCACTTGACCACAGGGAGGACATGCAGACTCCACACAGAAGGCACTCCAGCCAAGAATCAAACAGGAGAACCTCTTGCTGTGAGGCAACAAAGCTACCACTGCGCCACCGCGGCTTGTTGTTCCAAATATTGCACTAATTCAATTAAAAAGTTAATAGTATAACAAATTTTTCATCAGCCTTCATTTTTTGGACAAATAAGTATAAAACTCTGATGTCTGAATTTATTGACTGTCTGTAATCATGAATGATTTACAAGCAAACCAAAGTTTTTATAAAGGATAGAGCAAATCTATGAGAAAAATCAGGCAAGGTAAATAAAAATGACTTACCCCTGCTGCTGTTTGCCGACTGCTAAATGGCAATCACTGATCTGGTGTGACAATACCAGTGTTGCACAGTGTATTGCTATTTGCTGAAATAAGTACAGAACTAGTATTGCTATGGCTTATGCTTATGCGTACGTGTGTGTGTGTGTGTGTGTGTGTGTGTGTGTGTGTGTGTGTGTGTGTGTGTGTGTGTGTGTGTGTGTGTGTAAAAAATATCAGTGATTTTTATCTGTGCACACACCCAGTAATGCCATGACACAGACATTATTCTTCTAGTATTAGTTAAAATGTAGCTAACAAGTAATTATGTTTCAGAATTAATGAATAAAATATATCACACAACATTCAGACACAGATCTTCTAAGAGTCTGGGAGCCCCCACTCCCCAGACTGCATAAATGGAAATGTGGTGATCTCTTAATCATCCTGGACTGTGTGGGGACCCCACAAACGCTATTGCTGGTTGGGGAAAATGAGGACGAAAATCATATTAATTTTCTGATTATGCTCTTTAACCTGCACAGTGGTTTGATATGACCCTGTTAGGTTAAATTGATAATGGTCTCTGCCTTCAACTGCACCTATTCTAAAACCAGCTCTACTCAGATGTGTGTATACTGAAAACTGCTGTAGGTTATGTATGTGTGTGGGGTGGGTGGACAGTGTGGTTATTACTTATTTAATTGTCATCACAGTCAATCCTTAGAGGTGTACACTTGAGGTTATTATAGCTTGTGTTTGGGCTGAGGACAGTGTGTTTATTCTTTTTTTACTTTTCTGACAGACCTCAAAGGTATACAAAGAAGGTTACTATAGTTTGTACAGGGCCAGTGTACTGTCTAGGAGCAACAAAGTTGTCATTTCTTTCACTTTCCTCACAATCACACTTCAGGTGTGTATGCAGGTAGCTGCCTTTGACAGTTGGGGTTGAGGAATGAGAAGACATGCAATGTATATGTATGTCAGCAGTCACTTGAAACACATGACTGTGGAAATCTGAACCTCTGCCTTCATCCCAGTATAACACCAGAGGGATGCATAGGCAATCTTTTTTGGGGGGTTAGGGAGGAAGGTATTTCCAAGATAGGGTCTGTATATTCAGACAACAATTGGCTTGTTAGTTTATTGTGGGTTACTATTTTGTCATCTTTGAACATTAAGCCTTTGGTACAACCTGGATTAAAAAGTTAGGAAAATGCTCTAAATGTATTTCAGAACATGCATAACCCAATGGCTTCTGGTGGCTCTGGCTTAACTGAATTATTTCCTAAATGGTTATTGCTGTACTTACTTGGTCCGGAAAGGTGTGTTGAAAGGATGCAAGGAAAATGAAAGCTGAATAGCAACACAATTTCTTTCCTTAATCAAAATTTCTGTTCAAGCCATCACTGGATGAAAAGGATGTGTAAAAAGAAAAAAAAATTAAAATGCACTTCAGAGCATATAGGAAGATATGGTTTCTTGAAAAAGTTGAAGAGTAAAGCAGAATTTGAGAAAAGGAAGAAAGTATTTGTGAGTACAGTATCAGTACATACAATTATGATTGTTTTTCCTTATTTTGGTAAATAACTTTTCTAGGGAGCATGTAATTGTGCCAAGTGATAATCTCATTTTGAAGACAGTGTTAGTCCTTACAACATGATAAAAGAACTGTGAGTGTAAGCTGTAAACATGTACAGATATCACAGGTTTTTAGGACTAAGGTTATGAAAATTATGATTTTTTTTTTCATATTTTGGTAAATAACTTTGCAAGGGAGCACCACCAGGACAAAACTAATGGGTGGCAAAAAGTAAGTCTTACTTTACAAATCTGAACTCTTTAACAAATTCCTGAGGTCTAATGGCTTACCAGCAAGCCTAATTCAATTGCTGAAGAGCACTTGTGTCCTGGTGGGAGACTAGTAATTTAAAGATTGCTCCATGCACAGCAGGAATCTAATATAGACTTAGTATTTGACCACAAGTAACACAAACTCAACATGTGAGAGATGCATCTATATTAACAGCCTTGAATCCATGCTGTTTCAGACACCAGTTAGCATACACACCTCACCTCCTCCTCCACCCAAATCTACATTACACATACCTACATATGCAGAGGTCCTCACTAGTAACATACTTAAAACACCAGAGACCTCGCAAACACAAACACAAGCACACTACACATAATTCTTCTGTAGAACACAACCACATAATAGCGCTCTCACAAGTGTCTCACCTATCAAGTCCTTAAGACAAAGCACAAACCAAACATATTAGTCATAGGTGATTCCACCATGAGACACAAAGATGTCCCTTTCACCAGGCTGGATAAGGAGAAGGTCACGGTCAGCTGTCTCTCAGGTGTTAGGATCTGCCATATCACAAATAAACTCATGTCTCTCAAAAACATGTACTGTTATGACTCTGTCATAGTCCATGTTGGTGTGGATGACTTGAGACATACCTCTCTGGACTATATGAAGAGAGACATGACAGAGCTCTCAGAATATGTCTCTCAGGAAGGTATGTCCCTAGCCATAAGCAGCATTTTACCTTCACCTAAGATGATGCCCCAATCAAACAGAATATGATTGACTTCAATAATTGGATTAGTTTCTGGTGTCTTTCTAAGGGTATACAGTATCTGTCAGCCTGGGATAATATGATCGACAGACCTCAATGCTTTGCCACAGAGGTTCTTCATCTGTCACCCTGGGATGTCAGCTACTGGCGAAGGCTCTTGCCACCCCCATAGTGACTTTTTAAGACAGTGTCTCAAGGACAAAAATACTGACATGAAAACACCATCTAAAAATAACCTCAAGGTTATGCTGCTAAATGCTAGGAGTCTTAACATGAAACTGCACTCACTGGATGCAGTCCTCACCTTGGAAGACTTAGACATTTGTGCAGTCACAGAGTCCTGGTTCAAGGCTGTGGAGAGTACCCCAACCATACCAGGCTACACCTCCTTCCACACATTCAGACCACAAACTGAATGTGTGAAAGCTAAATGAGGTGGTGTATCATTATTCATTAAAGATAAATACACCTCCGGATTGGTTAAACAGTATGATTCCCTGGAGATACTTCAAGTGCAATTAACTGTTGGCAGGACATCTATTTAAGTCATTGCCAGCTACAGGACCCCCTCCATGAATCAGAACACCTACTCTGCTTAATTGGATCTACCCGAGTCTATCAAGATACGGCCGAACACCCTGGTTTTGGGAGACTTTAACTACCCATCCATTGTCTGGGTAAATTACTCATGCTTTAACTCACTTGCCCAAAGGTTCCTTGACTTTGTTAACTCCAATGCACTAGACCAGCTGGTTGACACCCCCACAAGGGGTGACAACATCCTGGATCTACTACTTACCAATATGGGGGATCACTGTAGCACCCCCCACTATGAGGTCTTCACTAGTGAGATATGACCATAAATCAGTCTCATTCAAAGTAATTATCATACCTGATCCCCCCCACAGCAGCAAGTAAACTAAAACACTTCTCAAAATCAGATTATAACTTCTTACAGGATGGTATAAATAGCTTCTCTGCATCTCCTCCCTCAGATGGAACTGGCAACTATTCAGAGTTCTACACCAATGCTTTATACAAACACATGTATAACTGCATTGACTTGGCCATAATTGATAGGACCAAAATAGACCAAAATAGCTCCTAAAGGAAGATCAAGCCTGCCTGGTGGTAAACCCCCATTAACAGGCTTTACAATAAGAGGAAGAAATTGCTGTCTAAGAGTAAGAAGAAGCAGGCCCTAAACTGGAAACACCCCCTTCTCAGCCTAAACAAGCAAATAAGACTTCTTGTGAAGTCCTCCTGAGCCTGTGAACATAGCTAACCTGTTAGCCGACAGGTTCTGTGAAAATTTCACTATCCTGTTCTGATACACATACCGCATTACATCCCTACCACCTGTCCTCTACCTTGTATCTCTAAAGACCAGGTCATACACAGCCTCTTTAAGGCCAAAAACATAGCATCGATGCAACCTGATAACATCCCAGGTTGCATTCCACTTGGTTTCAAACAAGAATTAGCAAAACCATGGGGTACTTTTTTCAAACATATTCTAAGCTCCATTTTCATCCCAGCTGAATGGGAAATGGCCACCATAATCGTCTTGCACAAAGGAGGTGGTTCCACTGACCCCAGAAACTATAGACCTAGTAGCCTGACTAGCCTTATCTCCAATGCCATGGAGCGAATCATCATGGGCCTTATCAACAAAGATATAGGTTATTTTCAAACACCTGACCCTACTCAGTTTGGATTTGTCAAAGGGAGATCATACCTATTAAACCTGGTGGACAACTTTAAGACAGTCACCAAAGCCCTGGACGAGGGGAAATCTGTGCATACAGCCTACCTAGACTTGGGCAAGGCTTTTGACACTATCCCTCGCTCAGGCACCATTGACAAATTCACCCAACTATGTATCAACCCATATATCATTAGATGGGCTGCTAACTGGTCACTGATAGAACCCATATGGTCCAAATAGGGGAATCCACCTCCAACAGCAGACCTGTAACCAGTGGTGTTCCACAGGGATCAGTCCTTGGACATCTACTGTTTGGAATCTATTTCTCCAAAGGACAAGCTAAAACAAATGGTCTTTGGCTGACAATGTTTGCTGATGACTGCAAACTGGGAGGGGTCAATCTCCAGACAATGTCAACATCCTAGAAGAGAGTTCTACACAAACAAATGATTAGCGCCAAAGTCATGGCCTTAAACTCAAAGCAAAATAATGCATTATTACCCCTATCAGTAAGTGCGATATTCCTGCTAACTGCCATATCAATAACACCCTAAGTACACACTCAGTGGTGAGAGACCTGGGCATACAGGTTGACAGCTACCTTACCTTTGATCTCCTTGTCTCCACAGTGCTAAGAAGGGCATTCTATATTGCTCATCTCATAAGTTAGGATATTGCATCCAGAAAAATATGTTATAACCTCTCTGTACTGTTCCCTCATCATTCCAATAATTGAGTGCAATGCCCCTTTTAGTATGTACCTTTCCAAGCACCTGCAGCAATTGGAGAGACCAGAATGGTTCCAGACAAGGAAAATCCAAGGTTGCATGCATCTGTGCTATGTGGATTGTCTGAAATCACAGGCAGTTTACTGTGTTTCATACAGACTGCCTATCCCTTCCATATAAGGCAATCTTTGACCTTGCTTTATTGGAAATGCTGCATATCTGCAAGTCAAATGGTACACAGGTTACTCACTCTAAAGACCTTAACCCGGGATGTCACATTCATAGAAAATGTTGGAGGGACAAATTTGTCTCCCAGAAGTTACCACACCTTTGGAATGTATTCCCACTTCATGTCAAACAGAGCACCTCGCTGGCTCTACTTAAATGCAATCTGGATGATTGGCTAGGTTACCGTAAATTCACCCCGAGGGTTCCACTTGTGTTCATCTTGGACAGTGGCAATTGGTGCTGATCATGGAAATAAGGATAGAATTTGGCTAGGCTTGTAAGGGTCCTAGTGCCATTAGCCTAGTAACTTTCTATGATCTTACAATCCTATGATATGATTCAGTCATAGTCCATGTGGGAGTACATGACCTGAGACATACCTCCCTAGACTATATTTAGAGAGACATCTTGGAGCTCTTGGAATATGTGTCCCAGGCTGGTATGAGCCTAGCATTGAGCAGCATTTCACCTTCTCCAAGGATGATGTCACAATATGAGCACAGATTACTGACTTTAATCATTGGCTTAGCTTCTGCTATCATTCTAAGGGGGTGCGATATTTGTCAGCATGGAAGGAAATGGTCACCAGACCAGGCTGCTTTGGCAGAGATGGTCTGCAGATCTTTCCAGTATTAGCTAAAATATTTTCTTCCCCGTAGTACCTTTATTAGGCAATGCCAATCTGAAACTACTTCCGACATAGCAAGTCAAAACCAAGAAAATCTGAAGGTATTGCTGCTAAATGGTAGGAATCTAAACAACACCCCAGAAGCTCTCTTCACCCTAGAGAATGCTGACATCTGTGCAGTCACTTACACATGGTTTAAAGCCATGAAGAGCAAACCAACAGTGCAAGGTTATTATACTTTCCACACATTTAGAACAACTACTTCACAGGCAGGTACTAAAGGTGGAGGTGTCTCTATGTACTTCAAAACTAAATACACTTCAAGGCTGGTCAAACAGGACAATGCACTTAAGCTGCTCCATATTCAAATCACCATATGAAAATTCAAATGCTACTTCCAAGCAAGATATAGGCTCCCTCTATGACCCAGGAAACCCATACCATGTATTTCAATGGGTCTACCTGATAACACCGATATGCCAAAACACCAACAACGAAATAACCGACACCACAAAACCGAAAGTTCAAAAACACGAAACTTCACATGCCCGACAAACCACAATCCCGACAATCAACAAAACAAATACCTTTTCCGAAAAACACACACACAGCACAAGCACACCAACAACCTTACAAACCTACACCAAACCTTACATACACAACTATCTATGCACTAACCTTAACCCAAACCCTAACCCTAAGGTCCGTCACTATCGCACACTTACCTTACCCGCACCCTAATCCTAACTCACTTAATCCGCCCATAACCCTTAAGTCTGTCACTAAAGCACACTTATCTTACCCGCACCCTAACCTTAACTCACTTAAACCGCCCCTAACCCTTAAGTCTGCTACTATCACACACTTACCTTACCCGCACCCTGACCCTAACATCCATCCCTATCGCACACTTACCTTAACATGTCGGTGTTCTCAGCATCGGGATTTTCAACTTTCGGTCTTCTCCGTTGTCGATCTTCCTGTGTCGGTTATCTCATTGTCATTCTTCTGAGCTTTCTGCGTTATCAAGTAGACCCATTTCAACTTATTAGAAACACTAACCATCAAACCATACTCATTGGTGACTTAAATTATCCCACTATTAACTGGGAATCCTATATGACACCAAACACAGGAGGCACAGAGATTCCTGGATTTTGTAAATACAAACTCCCTGGACCAGATAGTCAATGCACCAACCAGTGGTGCAACCATACTGGATCTGGTCCTCACCAATATAGGAGAGTGATGCACACTTCCTACTGTAATGTCTTCCCTGGTAAGGTCCAAACCCAAAGTGGTCTCCTATGAAGTAAAAATAACACCTAGACCCCCAGCTAAACATGGAATGTTCAGGATCTACTGTAAGGCTAACCTCCAGCTATTATGCAATAACCTGGCAAAATTTCTGGATCCCATAAACCCTGAAAACACTGAGGCCTATGCAGAAGTGTTCACAGAAACCCTGTATGAGCATGTTAATAGCTGCATAGAGGCAGCCATACCCACCAGGGAGAAGCACAGAACTAACTCAAAATCAAGCCATCTTGTTGGAATCACAGAGTCAATAGGCTGTATAACAGAAGGAAGAAAATCATGGCAAAACTTATGAGGTGCAGCACACT
Organism: Protopterus annectens; assembly: GCF_019279795.1. NCBI lineage: Eukaryota > Metazoa > Chordata > Ceratodontiformes > Protopteridae > Protopterus > Protopterus annectens. The sequence goes on along the minus strand of NC_056728.1, from coordinate 1,776,496,180 downwards.
GCAGGATAAAAGCACTGTCATCAAACTAAACAAAAACAGAGGACAAATACAGTCTACCAAAGATACATTTGAGGTAGGTTTAGCCTCCCAGGCCAAGGACAACCACAAAGCATACTTTAGCTATGTACGCAACCTTAAAGGGAATACACAATTGTATGCAGAGCTCATTGTAAATGAGCCAGAAGATACAGCAAATGTACTGGCTGATAAATTCAGCCCCAAATGTATCCCTCTCTCCCCCCTCAACCTTCCCTCAGGAAATACCATCAAATATAACTCCCCTACTATCACTACGATACACGTCTTTAATGTTCTCTCTCAGAACAAGTACACTGCATCAATGAGCCCAGAAAATATCCCAGGATGCCTTCTAAATAGCATGTAACAAGACTTTTCAGGGCCTCTGGAATTACTATTTAACTGCAGCCTCCAAAAAGGCATCATACCTCATTAATGGAGAACAGTGACAGTCATCCCTCTGAACAAAGGTGGGCCATCTACAGACCCTGAAAACTACAGACCCAAAAGTCTCACTAGTCTTATATCTAAAGCCATGGAAATAATTATCATGGAAGTGATCGCTTGAGACATAGTACACCTCCAGACACTGGACCAAACCCAGTTTGGTTATATCATGGGCAGATTATGCCTATTTAACCTGGTGGACTTCTTTGAGAAGGTAACCAAAGCAATGGATGAGGAAAAAATGGTTCACACTGCCTATCCATTACCTGACAAGGCACTTGACACCATACTCCAATCAGGCATTGCTGACAAACTCAACAGGCTAGGCACAAACTCGTATGTCACCCAGTGGATAGCCAAATGGCTCACAAACAGGACCCAGGAAGTTAGAATTGGGGTGTCCACCTATACAAAGAGGCCAGTCACAAGTGGACTCCCTCACAAATCAGTCCTTGGATTGCTCCTTATTTGACATTTACTTCTCTGAAGTCAAGGTCAATGTCAGTGGCCTCTGGCTGACTACATTTGCAGATGATTGCAAATTAGGAGCTGTAATTGAATCCCACACCTACACAAAAGTTCTTCAAAAGAGGCTGACATAGACATACAACAGGTGTCAGAGCCATGGACTAACACTAAATGCCAAGAAATGCAAAATACTATCCTTTGGGAAGTCATCTACTCATGGTAACTATCATATTGACAACACACCTCTAACTGTCACATGTCTACAGTATTGAGGAAATCAGCAGATGTTGCACAACTTATAAACAAAGGTATGGCATCTATGTCCAAGGAAGTCATTGTTCCATTGTCTTCGGCATTCATCAGAGCTATCATTGATTACAATGCTAACTTTGGTGTGTACTTAACCAGGCATATCCAACAACTGGAACGTCCACAGAGGTTCCTCACTAAACCAATGCAGGGCATAAGTAAAATGTCTTATGCAAACCACATCGAGGCACTATCCCTGTATTCTGTCCCCTACAGGCTTTTGAGGGGATACAGAGGATTATCAGATGCCACTCTGGACCTCCTGTATATCCATAAAACAAATAGCACCAGAAGCACCCATTCTACAGACTTACACCTTGCCTGTCATATAAACAGTATGTGCTGGGGAGACAGGTATATATTTCACAGACTACCCCCTCTATGGAAAAGGCTCCCATCCATGTCAGAGTTCCTCCCTAACCCAAATAAAGTGTAACTTGGACAAGTGGATGGGGAACAGGAAATTCATCCCTGGTTTGGGACCAATGTCTCTGATGGACACAGGCACACTGTAAATGGTTCATCTCCCAGGCCCCTGCTTGTAAATACTTCATCTCCCAAACCCCTGATTACACTTATCAAGGGTATCAGACCTTGTCAGAGATTTGGAATGCATGGCTAGGCTTAAAGAAGCCCTTGTTGTCATTAGACTAGTGTACACCTATGAACCTATTAACCCATACTGTATTACCATTCTGATGACATTTGTCTTCTGTGCTGACATTCAATCCTGTGCGCTGATGTTGATAGGTTGATTGTAGATGTGTACCCATAGGTGTGTAATACGCAATCCTAAAAGTGAAACATAAATATTTTCATGAGACACATTTCATTGTGTGACTCCACAGCCCTTACAACAGCATCCATTGCAACGTACACAAATTATCATGCTATCCACAGTATAAATGGCAAAGTACAATATCTGTAAATGAGCAGTACAAGTAGCATGTCGACAGCACCAGTGGAAGACAGGAATTCACTCTAAGGAAGATAGTCACCCTGCGCATCAGACACATAGCTTTATTTCCCTGCATCCATGAGAAAGATGACACCACTACTGGACTGTGATTGGGCATGGCCACATTGACTCTCAGCAGATGTTGTTGCTGACCTACACCCAGGATGCTGATGCTCAACTCTAATCAGATGTTCCATCACAGACAATATGTGTTCCAAGACAGATAGTGTGTGATCTGTCTCAGACTTGCCTCTTTCCACTCTGTCAGTCAACCAATCCAGAGTATCAGCAACATAGTGGAGGTAGTCACAGATGTCCGACTGTGCTGCAACCATAACCATGAGCAATCATCAGGAGTTCCTTTCTGAATGTGCCTGTGCCTGCATGATGGCCCTAAACATACACCGAGTGACACATGATGAGACACCTGCAACAGGTGGTGGAGGGAAAGCAGGCCTCCTATGAGCACCCCTCTCAATCTGCCTGTGTGGAACCTCACCAACAATTTGGCTATGCCCAGTGTCAATGGTCAATGAAGCCACAGTAGCCACACTTCCCCTATTCTATGTCCCCACCCTCCAACTGTCCAACATCTGTGGCCTCAGGGCACTGAGTGTGCATAGGCATACTGGCTGTGTATGGTGATAATGAGGGTAGATGAGGGATGTCAACCTCTGTGTCTGATTCAGCCTCTGCAACCTCTAGTTGTGCCTCAGTTTAGCCACCATCATTATCTGAGTCTGAAGTGACAATGACATCAGTTTGTGAAGGGGACAAAGACCAACTTTCCTGATCAACTGTGATAAAAACAAAAAAAACAATGCATTAATACCTGCACTACTATGCTCTGCACTACTATGGTGCAATATATGTTAAGCTATATACACTGCTGCCACTATTACAGACTTATATACCTTCCGACCTCAGAAAGTAGGACATATGGACATTGTTTTTTAAGCCTAGCCTGTACTGATTTAGAACTAGTTAGTCAAATTTTATGGAAAAACAAATAAATGCTGTACACTGTGGACATTCTGCAAAACCTGTACAGTAAACAGTTATGGCAATCATTAATGTCCTGACAATAGTTTTCAAATCAATTACTATGGTCATATCTATAAGGCAGAGGTATGAGTCTAAATTGTGGGCATTCAGGAAATATCTGTACAACTGACAATTATGCAGACTACTTCAATCTATCCAGTAGACTTGGGATGACACTTTAGCTAATACACTGAAATATATCAATATTTCTAATATAACAATATTCAGTTTACCAGCAGCAGGAGCATGGCCTCTTCTAATTCCTGATGTTCCTGAAAAAAGGTGAGGAAGAGGTAATAGCAACAGCACCAAATGTTACACTATAACATGGGGTAATACATACAATAATCCATATCTACAGTAACTGCAATGTTAAAAGGTATGTAGTGAGAATCTCTACATGAGCTTAGAACTGCAGCTAACTCACGTCCCACCCCCTAAAACAAACCTGACACCCATATAAGACTATATACACCTTGACAGGATGAATGCAACAGTAGATCTAAATAAGCATACTTGGAAGCTCCTCTTGAGAGGAATGGGTGGCACCCACGTCCACAACATATTGACTGATGGATGTCTGTGATCTGTCCTGTGTAGCAAGGTTTGCCAGGAATTCTGTGACTGTGAGAGGAGGTTCTGCTGCAGGCCCACCACCAGCGACCTGACGATCCCTGATCATGCCAGCTGTGCATCTTCTTGCTGCATTAATCATGTCCATAGCACAGTGTCGCACCTGCTCATAGATATGATTTTGATGACCCATGGCACTGATGTTATGCATCAGTTCATCCCACAGGGCTGTATATTCTGATCTATTTGCCCTCCCTCGGGACAGCATGACCTGGTAATGCTGTCACAATGTCTCATGATAAGGTCATTTTCCTCCTCAGAAAATGGTGGCCTGCGATATGCATGCATAATTTTTCCTGAAACACAAAGAAATGAGTACACATGTAAGGATCACATACATATGAGGAAACTATGTAGAAATGCAGCAGTAAAGGAAGGCTATAAGTATTCAATGTTTGATTACACATCTTATATTCAACAGTGGGCCAAACATACAAAGGGTGTGGACACAGCTAGGACAGTAGCAATAGTGACACATTCCATACTCACATATGCTTACACACCCAGCACAGCAGTCCATTGTAGTGTGCCCCATAGCAGGAAATATCCCCCCCAAAAAATATGAAATGCAAACAATAGTTCTAACAAGACAGCAGTGTTCTATTACAACTGCTATCAAAAGAAGTACCCAGGAGACCTGCGTACCTAGTTATCACACAGCATTATACCGTTGGTGTACTCGACATCCTCTCTATGTCTAACAGGGCTGAAGACCAACGCCATGTCATCAGTACAGCCCTAACACAGGCTTAATGATGTAATCCACATTCTTCCTAAATATATTCAAACACATCCTCATGTAGCAAACAACCAAATGAATACATACCTGATGGAGTACAATACTCCCCTGTTGAGAGACAATGCTGTACTAGAAATGTGTCAATGAGTTAGACATATGACATAACTCTCATCCATACTGGTTTGCCTAGCTAGTAATCTGCTTTTTTATGCTGGTTCTCATTAGCTGTTGATTGCATCTGAACCAATCTGTGCATCAGAAATGCTAAATGCAGCCTACACAGCTGAATCGCAGTATAAGCAGACAATCCCATGCAGCTGCAGCTACAACACAACACAACACAACACAACACAGATCAATCCCTTTTCTTATATATTGGGATGGAAATTTGTAGGGTAAAGATACGATGTCAGCACAAAGAGAATGTTTGTTGCAGCTATACTTTTTACATACAGATGTGTGTGCTACAGGCTGAAGCTGATAGGCATAGACAGAGAGGGTGAAGACTTTTCAAGGATGAAAACATAGAGGACTAACTGTGGGACCTGTGGCAGCCTTGTTTAACAGTCAGAGCCAGACTGAGGAAACTCATCCCACTGGAAATTAAGGTATGTGTTTAAGGTAAGTATGTTAGCCAAATGTATTATTAACAGAATAAAAGGCAACATGCTAGGTGTGTTCTAGAACAAGGTAGGGGGTACATTTACCATTATGTCAACCACTCGATCTAAGTCATGTGTATTGTCGTGGTAGTCATCTTGAAAGTGTGTGCTGGCAACCCTTGCTTTTACTTTGACTCCCATATATGTGAGTTACTTTTACACCTGTGATTGTCTAGAAGCATATGGTCTGATGAATCACTAGTATTTGGTGTGAAAGCACTTACCTCATTAAACTTTTAACATTTTATGCTTTCAGTCATGTTTCTGTGCCTTGTTTTCTACAGTTACATTTGTTGTTGGCTTGCAGGCACAGTTTATTATTTGGGGATTTCATTCTTTGTTTCTAATAGTTAAAATGTGTTCCTGTCTGTAGACCTTTGACGGCCATTATTTAGAAGCAGACATTCCATCTGAACTGCATTGGGTGGATATATATGTATAACACAGTCATACATATCACAGTTTTTAATGGTGATGTACAAATACATGTATTTGAAATGTTAGCCACAGCTGTGTTTGAACCCAGGACCATGTGACCCAAAGAAAAAAGTTTTCAAGGCATTTCACAGATTCAGCTACAGAGTCAGTGATATAGCAGGTGGGTTTTTACATGTATAGATAATTCCACACTAAACTGCTGTTACATACCTCACTTACACCTATAACTATGCATATGGCTTCATAGTGATTTATTTCTCTACTAGATTCCCAGTTAAACTGCAATTTATCCATTAATATTTTAGCAGATTTGCTGTGCAATGGAACATGATGTGCAGCATTGTGTAAACATGCTTAATGACAAGAAAATGACAATTACTATATTTTGCTTCCAACACCTGTGATACTTAACTGGCTGTGTGGCTTAGCGGGTTGATGCAATATTGTTCAATTCAGATGGTACTGGGTTTGGTATAGGGTGTAGGTGAACTTTTTGAATGTAATTATTATGCTTTCATATACTAGTAATACACCACCATTCAGTTTAGCGTAGTGATGCTGCACATAATGCAATATCGTGCAATGATTCCTTAAAGAAAAGTAAATTGGAGAGATAGAACAGTGTTGAAATGGGGTGCAAGCAGGGGGTAAAACATAGTGAAAGGTGGGTAGGAATGTGCAGGAAGAGTGTAGGAAAGAACCATAGTTATCCATTTCCTCAACAACAACTGTGCAATTGCAGATATTCTTAGCTGAATTTGGACTTTCACCCCCAAAGAGAGGGGTGATAATGACATAAGTCCTTTGTCAAGCCAACTGGACTGAACTACGTCCACTGGACATTTGTGTGAAATGGAGAGCTATGTAAGACAAGATTTTTTTTTCAGGGCAGATGTCCTTTTTATTTTTATTTTTTTAAGGAGAGAGTGGAATGTTGGGGAAGGGACATAAGTTTGTGTGGGGAAGGTAAGTTGTGAAGGTGAGGAAATATTTTCAAACTGACATGACATACAAGACAGCAAATAGGGTTGGTGAAGGGCACAAGATGGGGGTAAACACCTTGGTTGGGGAGGGGGTGGGGGATCCTGGTCCCATAGACATCAGACATGGTAACAATGTGACTCAAGTCCTTAGCCATGGGACTGTCAGCACTGTACCTTCACTGCTTCTGTGGAGGCAGTGGCTGACACTGGTGCTTGTTTCAGATCTTGCATTTTCACACATGGATAGTTGTCTAGAACTTCTGTTAACTTACATATTTGCTCTACTTAGTTACTGATTCTAATCTATAGCATATTAAAGAGAATGAACAGACTACAACATTAACCTTTAATCTGGGTATTCCACAACATTAACTAATGGTTGAAAGATATGCTACACAGTACTGCAGGGTCTATATTACCATGTCAACAGGGCTGTTCATCCAACACCCTTACATTGACCCATGTACACTAAAGTAATGTCTTTTGGCTTTTCCCAGTTAGGGGTCGCCACAGCGGAAAGCCAGTTTGCGTATGATTGGCAGTTGATTTTACGGTGCCGAGGTGCCAGCCCGATGTGCAATCTTCAATGAAGGCACACCCATTCATGCACACACCTACCTGCATGTCTTTAAACATCGCTCGATCATGGGGAGGACATGCAGACACCACACAAAAGGCACTCCAGCCAAGAATCAAACCGGAGAACCTCTTGCTGTGAGGCAACAATGCCAGCCTCTGCACCACTGCGACATGTTGACCCATGTACACTGAAATACCTAAATGTCGAATGGTCATAAAAGCAATTTTTTTTTCCCAGGGAAAAAAATCACTGGGTCATCAAAAAAACAAACCAACTGATAGACACAATGAAGTGGGGGGCTGTGCCCCTCACACCCCCCTAACTTAATATACCAACTCTGAGATAGCACTACAGTGGAAGAAATGGCAAATTCCCAACAGTGGCCCAGCAATTTTTTTCCCCTGGAAAAAAAATTACTTTTGTGGCCATTCCACATTTAGGTACATGTGTCAACATAAGGGCATTCGATAAACAGCCCTGTTGACATGGTAATATAGACCCAATACTGCATGCTCACTTGCTTTAACTTGCTTTACCAGTTCAGATATGCACTGAAACATTTATGAAAGTCTATGATGTCCCAAGTAGTTCATACATGACTGTTAAGACTGCAATATCTGTATTTATTTTATTTTATTAAGTTATGCATTCATTTATTACTTTATTAATTTTCTTACATACCGCACTCTTGCCTCATCCTGTCCAAATTCCTTCTATGGGACTGCATTTTGCAAGCCCTCTCTTCTGCAGCTGTGATAAGAGAGGGGAAACATTGTGCATACCGGTTTTGCACAGATTCAGCTTGTATATTTATAAATTATTAGAAAACATACTTACATATCTTTGCGGTGTTGCCTGCCTGTGTCTGTTGGATCCACTGATTCAAAGTATCCCTCTTTCATCTACAGAGGTCATCATAATGGTGACAACACTGCTCACCAGTGTGGGGGATACTAATTGTACTGGTCAGGTCCCTGGCAAAACTATCCTAGGCTTCATACTTGCATTCTGATCATTTATAATTGCTCTGCAGCAGCCGGGGTCCATATTGCTCTACCAGGAGTCCAATAAAAACCATAGACTTCTGAACACCCCAACATTGTGCCCTAAGGTGTACTCTTTCCCCCACAACAACCATATCAACACTCAATATCAGGCTCCAAGGAATACTGTGCAATTCCCACCTATTGCCCTTTAAATAGGATGCATTCATGCCATTGTGCATCATACCATAACTTTCACAAACGTGCCGCATCACATAGCTTTGCGTAAACTCACACAACCCATGTTTAAGTGAAGCTTAGCAATGCGCAAACATGAAAATACTCTTATCCATGTTTAAGTGATGCTTAGCATTGCACACTTTTTCTAAATTTCACAATAATTGAATTTAAAGTAAACTGATGTTTCACTGACCTGACTCAGTTTCACAACAGTATATATAAAAATATCACTGACAAGGACTCAAACACTAGACTTACTACACTGCAGGTTATGACTCAACCTCTCTAACCACTGGAATAGTGAAGGGAACTCATGTATCTTCAGATATACTGCAAAGGTGCCACTGTAAGCATACAGCAGCTTCACTGTGTGGGTTTGCACATTGTTAAGCACTGGACAACTACAACAATTAAATGCATATGGTTTCTATTTTTAGATGTATAGCGTATGTCTAATGCAGTAGTGCGCAGTGCTAAGCATAGCACAATAATGTTGCACATCTCACAAACAAGCTCATAAAAAATAAAAAAATAGAAATCAAACAAATCCGTTTTCTATTTTTAGATGTCTGGCACATGTCTGATGTATGGTTGCGTAGAGCTAAATAACGCAGTGCATTGTTCAAATAAGCACATAAAGGTAAAACAAAAATATTAAAATAAATCCTAATTAGTGAAATAAATTGGCTTGTAATCCTTTCTGTCAGGTTAAAGGTCTGAAAGGTATGTGGGTGTGCCGTTGGTCTAACACGGATTCAATATCCATGTTTTTCAGACCTCTCTAAGGTGTACACCACCATTAATATGCATGACACACTACCAAGGGAAGATCATGGCCATGTACATGGATACAGTCTGTGTAGGCTATACATGGAGCATACATGGACTTTATTGAATCCTGGGGAGTGAGATTGCAATGCAGCAAGGGTAGGGTTGCTATAATAATGGGGTTTTCAGTCATGTGGAAGAGACATTAAACCCTTCTAGTAATGGTGACAGTGCTATCCTACTGTGGATCCAGGCGAAAGTAAAAAAAAACTAAGTTACCTTTGTGATATAAATAGGAGCTGCTGGAGATGCATGTATATATCCCTGACACTACCCCTTCACTGGAACAAGCTCTCCATCTATGTCAAGCAGAGTTCCTTCATATATATTGATATATATATATATATATATATATATATATATATATATATACACACACATACACACACACACACACACACACACACACACACATACATCATACATACATATAAAAAACAACCAGTCTAAAAATCTGCAGGACCTTTATCAAAACAAAGTGCAACATACTCAATTAATTTAAATAAATAAACACCACATGTCAAAAATCACCTGACCGCCAACACACTGCAAAAAGTATTAAGAACAGAAATATTTTAATAATGGAATATGAAACCATCTGAAAAAATATTTTATATGTGTATATAAAGAAACTGCTTAAAATACAATTACATGTAAATATGTATTGTTTACTATTATAAACACCCCCTTTGTTTCAAAGTGACATGCTCCAGCTATGATAATGTCTATGTGGGTAACTCCACAAGAAGGTTATCTAAACATATTTATGAGCATACCCCAGCTATAATAAGCAGTTTTGAAACAAAGGGTGTATTTATTGTCACTCATCTTGTGTATCTGAATAAGGCGATGAGGCTTGGGTATTCGCTTAAGTAGTTTATTGCACACAAACACATCAGGATGGATGGCAGAAACATTAAACTTAAAACGAATGAACTAAATGACTGACTACTACACACATACATGCTTTCATTCTGGCTGCTCATTCAAAATGACACTCTTGCTTGCATGTACTTGGTACTTATATGCATATGCTCACTGACTGGAATGCTTCTTAAAGGTACATCACACACTCTTATCTACATTGACAATGACATTTGAATAGGCATGCAAAATATACATGCAATAATAAACAAAACAACAGTCATGTCCATGTTGTCATGTATCTGGAACTAGGTCTGGAAATGTGACCTGATCATGTAATGTAATAGCACTGGGTTTAGCAACAGGGATAGTCACTGAGGAATGTTCTACTTCAGGACTCTCAGGGATGTTCTCCGGAAAAGGGATTGCTGATGGACTCTCCTCTGGAAGAGGAACCTTAGACAAGTCACTCTGAGAATTACAGTCTTTATTACAGGCAGGATGCTGTACCACTGGCCCAGACACCAGTAGTAAATGCTTCTGATTCTGCCTAAATTCCATTCCTTGTGATTCCACGATGTACAAGCTCAGCTCTTGACACTTTTCACTATCTCCCCTTCTTTTAATGGATTGAGAAGTTTGCTGGTTTTATCATAGTAGGACTTCTGGCACAAATGATTTTTCAAGAGTTGGGCTTTCACTGCTTTGTTGTTCTTAGGACATGGAATCAATACATTGTTACTGATTGGTAATGTGGTTCTGGTATGTCTTGACATAAATCTCTGGGCAAGTGAACCAAGATGATTATCATGAGGAATGTTCCTGAGATTAATCAAGTTTAGCAAAACATTAGTATTGTCACATTTGGATCTCCCTAACAGCTGTTTTGCACTTTGAACTGCACATTTAGCCAAGCCATTTGACTGTGGATATTCAGGGCTACTCATAATATGAACAAAGTCCCATGTTTCAGCAAATTTCTTGAACTGTTGACTTCTAAACTATGCACCATTGTCAGAAATGATTCTGTGAGGACTACCATGGACAGAAAAATGTCTCTTCAACTTACTAATGACAGTACTGGACATCAGGTTAGGAAGTAGGTCAATCTAAAACCAATTTCAATAAAAGTCTACTAACACCAAGTAATGTTGACCATTTCACTTGAAGATATCTGTGGCTACTGCCGTCCAAGGTAGTTCAGGAATCTGGCTTAGCTAAAGTGGTTCTTTCTGTTGATGCAGCTTAGTACTATTACATGCAAAGCAAGATGAAAGTACTTTCTCAATATCTTTTGAGATAGAAGGCCAAAATACTAGTCCTCTCACCCTCTCACCCATCTTTTGGTAGAGTCACTTCCTGGGTGGCCAAGATCTTAATATACTCTTGTTGCAAGGATATTGGAACAATCACTTCTGAACCTTTCATGATGATACCTTTGTCTGACAAAATCTCATCTCTGTAGGGAAGCACTGCTGCACTTCTGGTGGTAAACAAGATTGCCTTGAAGGCCATCCTTGACTGATAAAGAGGTCGAGCTTCTGGAGAGTTAGATCTGAAGCTGTGTGACTTCTAAGCTCATCAATATGTGTGGAAGAAACAATTTTCACTTCCATGTCTTCAAAATCAGGTTTCTCATTCTCATGCAGTTCAGTGTTTTTGCTGGGCAATTGGGCTAAGGTAGCAAGATAAATAAGTTTCCCTTTTGTTTGCTAATGTGGTGATGGACTACATTAGTAAACAGGTTGGAGGGGACAGATCAACAAAGCTGCTGTATGCAGATGATGTGGCAGTGCAGGCAGATTCTGAGCTAGAACTTCAGCAAAGGATAGGAAAATGGAATGCAAATCTGAAGGCACATGGGATGAAACTAAGCACAGATAAGACGGTGGTAATGGCAGCAAATTGGGGAAATCAGAAGAAGCTGAGAATAGAGATAGAAGGGAAGATAGTGGAACAGGTAAACAGCTTCAAGTATCTAGGAGGAGGAGTTGAGGAGAAGGGTAATCTGAATGAAGCTGGAATCAGAGGGGCTGCAGCCAACTGGCATAGAGTATCAGGTGTAGTCTATGATAAAAGAATGCCAAAGAAGCTTTAAAGTAAGGTGTACAAAACAGTGGTGACCAGTACTACTGTATGGTACAGAAACCTGGGCAGCAAAGGCAGAACAGTTGAAGAAGCTAGAGGTGATGGAAATGAAGTGCCTGAGAAAGGTGATAGGATGCACACTGTGGGAGAGACGAAGAAATGAGGACATAAGAGTAGAAGCGAAAGTAGCTCCAACTTCAGAAAAGATTAAAAAGAACAGATTACAGTGGTTTGGGCACATGTGTAGAAAAGCAGTAGACAATATGGTGAAGAAAATTTGGGACAGACAAAAAGAAGGTAAGAGGAAGTGAGGATGTCCAGCAAAGAGGTGGATTGATTGTGTGAAAGAATATCTGTGACAGTCAGGCATGAGTGTTGAAAAAGGCAAGAGTGTGGCACTGAATCAAGAGAGTTGGCGACAGTTAACACGATACCCCAACCCCATGTAGAAAAATGGGAAGAAGGGTGCTGCTGATGATGATAAAGAAGTTTCCCTTTTGTGTAAACAAGATTGAAATTGTACTTTTGCAATTTGAACATCATGAGTTGCAGTCTCATAGTAGCTGTGTGCATTGGCTTTCTCAAAAGAGTGATTAGAGGCTGGTGGTCAGTTTCTATCTGGATAGGTCAGCCATAAATATAATCATGGAACTTCGAACATGCAAACACAATTCCCAAGAGTTCTTTCTCATCTGGGCATACTGCATCTTGGTTTGAATTAGAATTTTTTATGCATAGGCTACTGGTCTACCTTCTTGCAGAATGACTCCACCAAAACCAAACTTAGAAGCATCACAAGAAAGAGCAACTGGTTTGTGAACATCATAATATCTCAAAGTGGGTAGATTGTCAATTTTCTGTTTCAGAACATCAAATACCATTTGGTGTTGTTCTGACCAGGACCAGGTTACATTTTTGCATGTCAGTTCTTTAAGTAGTGCTGAAAGTTGGCTAAAATCTGGAATGAACTTGCCTAACTAGTTGACCGTACCAAAAACAGTTGTAGGCTTAGACATTGTCCGGAGCTTGCATCTTGAGAATTGCTGTTTGTTTGGAAGGATCTGGTTGTAAGCCTGAACTAGTACAAATGACCCACATAAGTAATTTATCTTAGCCTGAATTTATATTTCTGAGGATTCAGCTTAAGATTCACTTCATGAGCTCTTTCCAGATCTTTTTTGAGGTTTCTATCATGTTTGACTTCACCATTGCCTCCTACTAGAATATTATCTACTATTATAGCACATGGATAGCCAGAAAAAAATGTTCCATTGCATACTGAAAGACTTCACTGGCAGAATTTATTCCAAATGGCATTCTCAGAAATCTGTACCTTTTGAATGCTGTGCTGAATGTGGTTAGTAATGAAGATTTTCTATCAAGCAAAATTTTTCAAAATGAACATTTTGTATCTAAGACAGAAAAAAAACAGTGGCATTTGGCATGACAGCAGCAACTTCCTCAACTGTGTGCATAGGATGATGAGGTATTTTTCATGCTTTGTTCAAATCTCTTGGATCAGTATATATTCTGATACCATCTGAGCTTTTCATATGAGCTACTACCATGGAGGATACCCATTCATTTGATTCTTCTACTGGACACATTACTCCTACCTGCACCATTCTGTGTAGTTCAGCCTTGACTCTGTTCTAGTAGCTACTGGAACTTTCCATGTTGGTCTTATGATTGGGCTTACCTCAGGGTCTAACTTCATGGTGTACACAACTAGGAATTTGCCTAGTTTGTCTGCATAAATATCAGCATAGTCAGAAAAAATGGTTTAGGTGAAATTTAAGCTGCTATCATTCAAGCTTACATGGTGGACTTCTTTGTTACATGAAAGCAGTCCCATTTTCAAACGGTCTCTGAGGCCTAATAATGACTGCATCATACTCTCAACCTCTTAGAGCAAAAAATCTGGACAAAGCCTAAAATGATGGGGGTACAAATAAGGACATATTTTAAATATTGCTCTTACAAACTTATAAAGTTGATAGAATAATAGGTTTTGCATTAGCAGGACTTTTCTGAAGGATGTGGAGTCTTAAACTCAAATGTTTTTTTCATTATTTAATAATTCAATTCTTAGCTATTTGCCAGAAATGTACAGATTTTTAGGAAGAACACACCAAAAATATGACTCAAAAATCTGGACATTCTGCGAAAATCTGTACAGTTGAGAGGTCTGGACTGCATGTGTCTCTTGACTACATAAAACTGTAAGCAATAGCTGTTCCCAGCAGAGTAACATTAAAACACTACTGAGCTTTCTGTTTGAATCCCTTCACCACCATAAGCAACAAACTTTGCACACTTTGCCAAATCAAGTTGTTTTGCAGCTTTTACTCTAGCAAATGTTTCTGCTGACATAACACTGCACTTTGAGCCAGTATCTACTTTGAGCTTTACAGGACTCCCATTAATCTGAACAGTACAAAAGATTTTGTTCTTTGCCCACAAATCTACTGTAGTGACTGCTTCACCAAGCACAGACACAGCATCAACATAAAAAGTAGGGTTGCACCTTTCTAATTGATCAACTTGCCTCTTTGAATGCTCTTTTCTAATAAAATGTGTCTAGTTTGATTTACAAAACCTTTTGAAATTATTCCACTTATTACAAGAATGGCACTGCTGACCAAAGTTAAGCATGTTTCTAATTTTTTTCATGATTTCCACTACAATTTCTACAGCTGACTATGAGGTTGGCTGCAGGTTTTGTTGTCTCCCTTGTGCTTTGCTGTATGTACAATAGGCATTACTGAAGCTGCTCTGGGTTTTATAGGAACCATACACTTTGGTCTGTATCATTTAACCTTGTGCTGCATACAATCTACATTGGCTTTGGAAGGCACTGACAGCATGCTTTTCTCATTTGTATGCTTTTCTGCAAGCTCATATACCTGGCAAATCTCAATACCCTTATTTAATGTTAAATCACTGTCTCAAAGCAAGATCTTTCTCACTGTGTTATTAGTAATACCACACATAAGCCTGTCTTTTATCAGCTCATCTCTCAGATCACAAAATCTGCACGTTTTAGTTTTATTTCTCAAGTCAGTTATATATGCTGCAAAACTTTCACCAGGCTTTTGATCTCTTGGGTAAAATAAATGCCTTCCCACTGTAATATTCATTTGGGGGTTACACATTTCTCTAAATTTTTGCTTTAAGCACTCAGGGTCTTCCCGCGTTTCAGCCGGTACCACAATATGGTGGTCTTCCCTCTCCCCTGCAAACACACAGCAGGTGGATATACAAATGAACACTGTCTTTCAATGGCTTTTGACCCAACTAAATGAATAAATGCCTTTGTATGTGTGTCTTTGTCATAAAAAGCAGCCTGTATGAAAATATTGTACCCTTGTTCAAACACTCTCCAATTCTCTGCAGTATTGTTATCAAACACAAGTGGAGTGGGCCTGCAAAATCCTTCTGCCATGCCCACAAATTATAGTTGAACACACAATGCAATCCTGGCTCTTGTAATTACGTACGAACATGCATACATACCAGGTATTTGTAATAATATTCAGATGCATAATAAACTCTTTGAAAGACTGTACTTTGCAAAACAAAAAACTGTACTGTAATACTACGCACACTTGCCAACACTCTGCATACTTTGGATACTTCAAGTAGATTTACTTAATATGAAAAAGTAGTGCATAGCAAAAAAATACAGTCATTTCCATTTTTTTATACATTTTATGCATTGTTTCAAATGTTTTTGGAATTATTTTGATTATTTTTATCAATATGTTGCAGTTTCAGACGTTTCATTTAATTAGAAAAACGTTTTGAGCATTCTGAGTGCTTCATTTTAAATTTGTTGCAAAAAGAAAATAATTTATGTGAGTTTTAGCACCCAGAATTCATTTCTGAGCTTTGGATAATCTACTCTTGTTTATTCCTCCATTTCTAACTGCGTGCCTTCTGGTTTTGACTTTGGATCCCATTCTGACACCACATCTTGTGTATATGAATAAGATGATGAGGCTTGGGTGTTTGTTTAAGTAGTTTATTACACACAAGCATATCAGGATGGATGGCAGGAATATTAACCTTAAACAAACTAACTGACTGACTGCTACACACATACATGCTTTAACTCTGGATGCTCACTCAAAATGGCATTCTTGCTTGCATGTGTTCAGAACTTGTATGCACATGCCCACTGACTGGAATGCTTCTTAAAGGTACATCACACACTCTGATCTATATTTATAATAGTAACCAATACATACTTATATATAATTGTTTAAAAACAGTTTCTTTATATATATATATATATATATATATATATATATATATATACATACATATATACATATATATATATATATATATATATATATATATATATATATATATATATATATATATATATATACACAAAAGATTTTTCCAGATGGTGGTTTCATATAGCTTTTTAAAAATAATATATCTGTTAGTAATAGTTTCTGTAGATTTTTTGGATTGCCAGGTGAGTTTTGTCATCTGATTTTTAGTTATTTAAATGAAGTGAGTCTGTTACCCTTTGTTCTGATGAAGTTCCTATATATGTTCACTAAATCTTTGCATTAAACATTGTCTTCTTAGACTGGTTGGTTTTAGTTTTTATTGACTCAAAAATGTCAGCATTTCACACCTGCAAATCCTGATTTTTGGTAACAGTTCCTCCCTATTCTAATTCAAGGCTAATTTAGACAACTGGAACCAGAAATTCACCTTCAAGTTTGAACCCAAGACTCCAATGGATTCAAGCTGCCTGTAATTGATTCATCTCCCAGGCCACTTCCTGTAAATGTTTAATCTCCCAAGCCCCAGCTTACAATGAGAATAGCAGAAGAACATGCCAGAGATTTGGGATGCATAACTAGGCTTAAAAGGTCCCTTGTGGTCATTAGCCTAGTGCACCTCTATAAGCTTATGAACCTACAAATCATTATTAGTGCAGACAAAGTCTTAACTAGTGACTTTGCCTACAACTTCACCCTCACAAAGAAATAATAAGTAAAAGAACCCAGACCACTGGTAACAATAAAAGAAGGGAATTTAATGAGTGCCTTAGCCCAAAGCCTCCTCCCACAAAAGCAATTTATGGAATTTCCAGGCTGTAAGTGAATAAGGCTGCACATACTAGTCACTTCACTGTAATCTATAATGATTTTACATGTAAAGTGCTATAACATAAATAAAGCAAATGTAAATGGGATTGTTTGTCTGTCTTATATTGTCTTATATTATTGGGCAGTCTCCAATTTTGACACTGAGATTTTCTGCCAGTCTTATGATTTCATACTTATCATGTATAAAGCTTTGTATAATAAAATAAAATACACAAATATAAATCTTGTGTGATATGCCAACTACAAGAATGTAATTCCTTTTCAGTAGACTAGAGGGCTTACTTCATTTTCTAGGAATGTTTTATAAGCTTAGGAAGATCACATACACAATACTTTGTCTATGTCCAAACCTTGGAAACATGGGAAGTAGATATGACTTAATGTCATCACTTCATTATAAGAATCTTTGGCATTTGCAGACCTGTTCAATGGTTAGTCTGTTGTAGACATGAGATATGCAAAGTGGTTCACTTTGACTCCAAAGTAAGAAGACAACATGATGGACTCTCTTACAATGGTCTTTTTCTAGGGCATTTTGTGCAATCTGTAGAACAGACTGACACAGAAAAGTAATTTGGGGGGGGCAGAAACCCAGTCCCAACTCCCCTTATCCAGACAGAGGCCTCTTCCTTGTCCCACTTATAGATACCCAACTCCACAATTTTTGCATCTAAGGAGAAAAAAATGAATATAATAACCCTTAATGAGTGGTAATTCAGGAGACTGAACTTGACAAATCATTATCTGACAAATTTAGCCTCAATAAATCATACAGTCCCTGCATCTGTGTTTCCATCAGCAAATCAGTTTTTAGAATATTTTTATTCAAATATTTAATTGCTTCTTCACCCCCTCCAAATGTCATGCATACTAAAATGAAAATCAGACCTAAATGCAACTTACCAGTGCAGAACTCCAGAATGGCAGGCCAATTCCTATTAGAAAGGTATCAACTGGTAGACTTACAGCAATTCCCATAGTGATGATCACGATTCCAATCATAATCTGGGTTGTCTGCAAGAAAACATGAAGATATTAGAAAGTTGTAACCAGTTTCTCTGTTTTGCATTACTTGAAAGAAAATAGCAAATCCTATAAAACACACAAATACACACACACGCACACACACACACACACACACACACACACACACACACACACACACACACACACACACACACACACACACACACACACACACACACACATGCACAAAAAAGAAATGAAAAGATTTTGTATTCAAGCCACTTTTGAAGGCACATCTTCATTTTCCGCAAATAGTATGTCACATAGTAGTTTCACACTTATAAGCCATTTAGTGGACCCAGCCACATACCAGAATGTAGAAGGGAAAGAAATAAACAATTCAATAAACATTTGGAGGTTTTACTAAAAGATATGTGTGTGTGATCTTTTAATCCCTTGATTTGGATGTTATTTGGGATATTTTTTCAGGTTCTTTACAGTTTATGGACATCAGGTTTGGTCTTAAGCTCTGTGCTTCTAAGCATAGCCAAAAAATCCCCATGCTGTACTGATGAGCTCAGAAAAATAGTGAAACATGGCATTCTTAAGCTAGTGGGGTTTGGCTTTATTGGCCTGAATCCAGCAATAAAGACATAAAAAGTAAAAAGTAAAACATCATGGGCATTCAAAAGCAATGTCACTGAAACACTGGTATGTTGGGTCTCTACTGAAGAAGGTTTAAGGTCTTACACAGTAAAGTCCCTAGTGGGGGGTTGTTCTTGAAGTTTTTACCTGAATAGTTTGTCCATGTGACATTTTTACCTTTTGATGTTTGTGTGTGTGTGTGTGTGTGTGTGTGTGTGTGTGTGTGTGTGTGTGTGTGTGAGAGAGAGTGTGTGTGTGTATGTGTGTACATATATATGTATATATATATATATATATATATATATATATATATATATATATATATATATCTACCTGAAAATGCTGAAAGTCCACAATGTCAACGACGAGAACACCAACACCGGAAGATCGACAACGGAGATGATCGACAGTTGAAAATCTCGATGGTGAGAACACCGACATGTTAAGGTAAGTGTGCGATAGTGACGGACTGTAGGGTTAGGGGTGGATTAAGTGAGTTAGGGTTAGGGTGCGGGTCAGGTGAGTGTGCGATAGTGACAGACTGTAGGGTTAGGGGCGGGTTAAGTGAGTTAGTGTTAGGGCGCGGGTTTGGTGAGTATGTGATAGTGACAGACCTTAGGATTAGGGTTTGGGTTAAGGTTAGTGCATAGATAGTTGTGTATGTAAGGTTTAGTGTAGATTTGTAAGGTTTTTGGTGTGCTTCTGTTGTGTGTTTGCATTTTGGACAGGGGATTTGTTTTGTTTGTTGACTGTTGGAATTGTGGTTTGTCTGGCATGTGAAGTTTCATGTTTTTGAACTTTTGGTGTCAGTGATTTCAGTTATCAGGTAGACCTATATATATATATATATATATATATATATATATATATATATATATATATATATATATAGATGAATTCTCTTTAGACACGCAAGATACTGAAACATCGAATTTCAGTATCTCGAGACCAGAAGTGCACAAACTCACAAAAGTGAAACTACAGAACCTGAGACTGACAATGTTGAATTATCAAAACATCGAAAACCATGGTTTGGCTATGTATTTATTTATTAGATGAACTACTGATAGTTCCCGTCACCATCCATAGTTCCTGTCACCATCCATGGTGCTCCATCCTGTAACTGTGATACCTGGCAGCCTTTGCCAGATTACGGAGACAACATTGTACTGCAGAAGAACGTCAAATCCACTCAAGGAGATATGTAAAGCACACCCTTCACATTTTCAGTACTCTAGACATAGCTTTAAGGAACCCTACTGTATCATATGCACCTTTGTTTTTCAAAATATGTTAAAACTGGGTATGTCTGCGGATCATTTGTCTCTGCTTAGGCGAAGGCAGGCACCCACCAGCCATCTGAACTCTGAGTTCCTCTACCCAGTCCTGTTCCCTTGCTAGAGGTGACATCAGGACAGACAAATCCATAGCTCTGGAACCTAATAAACATTTTAGCCTATGGTGTTAAGCCTCCACAGAGTTCTGGGTGCGGGGCAGAAACAGGGCGTTGACCTCATATACATTCCAGAACTGGACAGGGAACAGGAGTGGGAATCGGCAGTGTGCCTTAGTTGTTGAGCTGAATTTCCTGAGTTTTCTGAGGACATACCAGTCAGAAAAGTACTTTATTAACTGCCTTCCCTCTGGAGTGAAGGACTCCCATAGCAGTGTGAATGCCGGTAACACCTCCTCCTTGGGTAGGAAAGCCAGAGCCACTAGACACTTAACCGATAGCTGGAACTCATAGTTGGTGTTGTATATGGAAGCCAAGGTCAACTGTTGCACTTTCTTCCAGATATTCTGGCCAAAGTAGAACATGCAACCCTTAGCTGTAATACCGTTAATGTTGGATCTAATACTTTTAATGGCCACTATTTCAAAATCAGAAAGTACAGACAGTAGATACATTTCAAGACATGTTCTGCAAGTAGCTGAAACACACAGTGTCACAGATAATTGTATGCCTTCAAGGATTTCTTGCTTATCAAACAGAATAGCAGAGGTACAGATTTGCTATAGCCACCATACTTCACAAGGCCGTGGATGCTATACAATTGATGGCAGAAGATACCGTTATAGATGAATGTGCCATCCATTAGCCAAATAGTAGTCCTGCTGAGATTGTACAGGTTATTTACTGTTGTTAGAACAATGACTATAATGTCTGTACTTCCATCAACAAGCCTCTTTTCTATGAATACCCTCATTTTTATGGGGAAAAGGTGTACATTTATATCCTGTAGCTGCACTGTGGAATTACTGGTATGTTTATTATCTGTCCTCCAGACTCTCCCAACTTGCTGTAACAAGGCGTTTTGGGTGGGTAAACTGGGGATAATATCCATGGCCATAGAAGCTAGGACATTATCTGCCAACAGAGCTGGAGTGTCTCATAAAACTTCCACACTATACCTCAGTTCAGAACACAACTTATATCTAGCGATCTCACTCGGATCACCTGCATGATTGTGCTGCACTGGTTTTAACAACTCCTCCCCAGACCCACAAGTTGTTGTTACAGCCCTACCTTTGCATTGCTGGGAAGAATTCCATTTACAATGCCAGCATTTCTTATTCTTTAATACCCATTCAGGGTTCAGTATATATCCTTCCAGTAACAGCATGGATTTTCCTTTTTGTGAAACATTTGTTTTGTATATTGCACCTATACTTCCTGGCACAGGATATTGCACATCAGCCATTCTGCCTGTGGTACTTCATACTCTGTGAGGACAGTAATGGACAGTACCTATAATGAAAACATTCACGAGGTATGCTATTTAATGTTTTGTCCGCAGTTAAATGAGTTTTTGCTTTTGTGAGTTTGCAAGCTTCTGGTCTCAGGATACTGAAATTCGATGTTTCAGTATCTCAAGTTTCTAAACTGAATCTATGTATATATATATATATATATATATATATATATATATATATATATATATATATATATAAAATTAAAGTGCAAAAGCATTAATGCACAATACATCAATGACGGTACTTGGTAAACAAAAACATTTGAAAATAAAAACTGAAGTCAAAACAACTGAAAAAGGAAAACAAATAGTTTCCTTTTCTTATTGCTTAATCCTACCCCTAACAATCACTACAAACCAAATGTTAATACCGATGCTGTTAGGGAAAGAGTTTTTCATAATCTAATGCCTAGGGTTTGGGCAGGGGCAGGAACACAATTAGGGTTAGTATGTATGCGTGAAGTGACATTCACGGATGCCCTGTTGCTATAAAATGAAATTGTCAACAAACTGCTAAGGCAAGACTGTCAAAAAATGCAAGCCGTGGACATTCATGAGTGTGATAGTGACTCGGGGTCAATAACAATGCTAATGTCTTCTTCTGAACAGACTCAACAAACAGGACCATTTAAATGGAACACTAAATGCAATCTTGGGTATTGACTAGTATTTGCATGGTATTACATTGGGATGAAATGGATAAGCTTAAAATGACCTCTGGGTTGATAGCCTAGTAATCTCCCATGATTCTATGATCCAACAACTAAAATGCTCACCAAAGTGGAGAAGATATTTACTAACTACATGGGGGTTAATATCAAGGATATCAGTAAATCCACAGGACTTAAAACAATTTAATAGAAATATCTGGTAGGTCTGTCATTATCAGAGGATAGGGTCCATCAGCACTAATTTGAATAACCTTAATGATGCTGCATACCCAAAACTTAAAAACTAGAATATGTGAACTGTACTTTGTGAAATGTTAATCCAAATGCATATTTTTGTTAACTATGTTAAAGTTATGCTGCTTAATATTCAGAGGGTAATTTACTGTAGTTTTACTTACACAGACTTTATGGTGATTAGATAACAACAGAAACTGCAAAGCTTGTCATATGTGTAATCAGTTATGTAATTATAATAACACTAATGGCATCAGGATGGGAGTAAACAAGCTCATCCCCCGCGTTGGACTGCAGACAAGTATTGCATTTACTATATTTTTAAAACCCCATTAGATTATTTCCAAACTTAAAAACCACAGAGGTTTGTGATCAAAACAAGCTACCTTGTCTTAATGTATCTTTCATAATTGGGCAGATTCACGAAGGCTTACACGGAGTTTAAGAGTAGTGTAAGCCTCCCGATCCAGGAACAGCCCAAACCTCCATGTAAGAGACAGCTAAAACGTCTCTTACACGGACTGGGCGTGGAAATGCTCAATACCTCATTTGCAGCTCAAAGATATGCAAATGAGGTATCTGAGCGATCCAGGAAGCCCAAACCAGCTGACAACTGAGTACATTTCTGCAAAATTGACAACGGAGCTATGTCAGCTCCAAATAAAGGGTGCATATGTGTCATCTAGCATGCCAATGGCCAAATATGTGGCCATTGGCATTAAAAATTGATGCAAAATTATTTAAAATAACTTTTTTTTTTTCGGGGGATTTTGATGTTTAACTGCAGCACACCAGCAAACGGGGTGCGCTGCTCAAAAGTAAAAACCGAAGCTTATAAGCTCACAATTGTGGGTTTTATGTATTACATGGAATGACAATGAAGGGACTAGCAGACTAAAAACAATACGGCCACCGTGTAGTGGTTGCCAAGGGGGGAAGCTCAGTGTAAGAGATGTAACTAAACATTACTAGGCAATCCTATGTAAATGAGGGTTACAATACTGAATCACACTGCCACATAGGTAATGAGCACTTTCCGAGTAGTGTAAGAGTTACAGAAGGGGGAGGAATAGAGTAAGAGGTAGGTGACATCACGGGGGGGAATGATAGAAATAAATGTATCACATTGGAGGGCAGTGTAACGTGACAGATGACAGACAGACATCAGGGAGAGAGGTGTGTCCCAACAGAACACAAGGAAAGTCAAGAAATAGAGGGTGCACACTATCCCTACACTCAAACTTTCTTGATATACGTGCATGCGCGTGTGTAAGGCGGGTTCAACATGTGGGAGCGTGTTGCAAACCGTTTTAAATGGTTTGCGCGGGCGTGCACGTGTGTAAGGCAATGTAAACATCAGGAAGCCTGTTGCCTGATGCATAAGGCTGTGTGCGCGCGTTTTACCATGAATCAGCCAAGTTCAAACCGTGTAAGGATGTGTGAGCGCGTTTAAGTCACTGTGAGCGTGCTTATGCTGGTGTGTACATTGCTCCCCCTGAGGAAACAGAGAGGAAAAAGGAAACAACCAGATTACAAGGAAGCTGCCAGAGGATACTGCTGGAGTTAATTGGTGATAACAATTAGAAGCAGGCAATTACACAGGCAGACTAGAAGCCCAACCCAGCACTTAAAACACTGCAAACAGCAGTGCAGGGTTTTTCTCTCAAGAGATACTGCAAGAAAGGAGTAAGCTATCAGAATTGAAAACTGAAAAAGCTGAACTCAGAGCAGAAATGCTAGGGGCTGCCATAGCTGTTATAATCAGGCATAGGCGAATTGCTGAGGGTGGTGACAATGCAGATGCTGACAGACAACCCAGAGTGAGGAGAAGGAGAACAGTATACAGGCCCAGTGTCACCTACCATGGGTTACATGAGCTGGAGATAGTAGAGCGCTACAGAGTGGACAGAGACCTTCTGCAGCAAATTGTTGAGCTGTGCAGGCCACGCCTCACACACAGAACCAACAGAGGGGAACCCATCCCAGTGGAAATCAAGGTATGTGTTGGCCTAAGAATACTAGCAACAGGTACCTTCCAGAGACCAACTGGTGATATGATGGGGATATCACAGGCATCAGCCTCCAGGGTACTGCACCAGTTCCTGGATGCCATGTCAGCACATGTCGGTGATCATGTATATTTCCCCAATGCCCGTGAGGTATTGGCCAGCAATATGCGTCTCTTCCAGCAAATAGCGGGATACCCTGAGGTACTGGGTGCAATAGACTGCGCGCACATACGCATCAAAGCACCAGCCGGTGAGTGGGGTAGAGCCTATATTAACCGCAAGGGATTCCCCTCCATCAACTGCCAGGTCATATGTGATGCTCAGGGCATAATAATGAACGTGTGTGCTGGCTGCCCTGGGAGTTACCACGATTCCCACATCTGGCATCTGACGCAGCTGTACCAATCATTTGCCAGTGGGGACGTCCCACACTGACACCTAGTGGGGGATGCAGGTTATGCACTTGAGCCGTGGCTGATGACACTCATCAGAAATGCACACACACCTGAACAGGAACGCCATAATGAGGCACACGCACAAACACGTAATGTCATAGAGCGTGTGTTTAGGCTGCTCAAGTCACGGTTCCAGTGTCTGGACACATCTGGTGGAGCCTTGCAGTACACACCAACTACATGTACCCAAATGATCATGATATGTGCTATGCTACATAATATGATCCTGTGGAAACAGCTGCAGCAGGACCAGCATAGGGCTGGGCCAAACATACCCCCACCATTGCCAAGGCCACCACAGGCAGAGGGTGACTCAGAGGAGGAACAACTTGACCTTGCCCCAGTAGGCAGAAGGAGGCGTGCCCAGTATGCCCTGGCCTTGGCAAAGAGGCAACGCATAGCACATACACTGGCTCAGTAGGAACACTGGGACTGATACCCCCTCCGACTCACTCATATAGTAACAGGGACACCTAACATGACACAACCTGCTTCCAAACATGTACAGGGAGTGTAGTATGTGCATCCGACAGAGGCAGCCCTGCAGCACCACCTGAGGCATGAATGCCATGTGTTAAGTAATGTAACACCATGTACCATATGCACACCTGAGGACCCTGATTAACATCCACCCTCACCAATCATGAACCACAAAAACACAAACCTACCTTCATAGGTACCACAAGGGATAGGAACTTAGATGTAATGCTACCCAATGCCAGAAGTATAAACAGCAAGATGTGTGCAGTGTAAACGCACACAGTATAGAGAATGTAGATATCAGTGCTGTAATAGAAAACTGGGTCAAAGCCCACATCAGCACCCTAACACTACCAGGTCACAGCTCATACAGTGATGTACAGCTGCAAAACATGGAACAAGCTACAAAACGAGGGTGACTAGCAATAAATGTCATGGATAACCACACCCCCATGTTGGTACCACAACAAGAAGCAGCATGGATTAGCCATGGTCAAATACCAATGGCTAAAACTGCCTACCACTATATAGCTTGCTGCAGACCACTGTCCTAATAGCAGGAACTGCACCAGGCCTATGTTGGAATACATGAAGATATCAAGCCCCCAAACCACATTATATTGCTTGACTGAAAATACTTACACATACACCATAGTTTCATAGTTTCATAGTTTACTACTAGGCTATCTGCCCTAGTGCATTTATAAGCCTAGCCACAGTGATGTGGCTATTGCCACCCCTTATAGTGGTAATAAGTGTACAGAATAGATTCTGAATATTGTGCCTCTGACTTAGTAGTGACACATTATGACCCCTTTACTTAATCAAATTAATTGACTGTGCCTCTGTCTAGTAGTGACACAGGGAGGACCCCTGGGGTAAACCTACGATCTCACATCCACTTGTCCAGATTTCTCTTGAAGAGAGTCAGTGAGGGACTCTGTGTAACATAAACTGGGATTCTGTGCTAGAGTGTGAGAAGCCTCTGAGTTATGAATCTGTCCCTCCAGCATGTCCTATACATGTATGTGCTGAGGTTCAAATCTTTAGCTCTCATGGTTCTGGTGGATTTGGATTGCTTGCAGTGGAGCATGTCCACCAAATCCTGATTGGACATGGTCTTGTATGTCAGGCATAGGTCACCTGTAAGTAGGCGGTATGCTACTGAATAGAGCTGGATTTTCTTTAGTCTGGAAGCATATGACATGTGTTGTAGACCCTTGATCCTCTTGGTAAGGTACTTTTGGGGTCTCTCCAGCTGTTGCAAGTGCTGGGTGAGGTACATACCAAATGGGGCTTTGTATTCAATCATGGGCCTGATAAGGGAGAGGGGTACAATGACCTCCTTTGATCTGGATGGAAAACCATTCATGATAAGGTGGGCAAGATAGAAAGTCTTTCTAACCACTTTGGCAACATGGGTGTCAAACGAGAGGTCACTATCTACATGGGTCCCCAGGTGTCTGATTTTTTTTTCTGTGCTCAGTGGGTTGCTGTCTATGTGTTAATTTGTGGGTACTTTGTTCCTCCCAAAGGGGATGACTACACATCAGTTGCATTCAGTTTCAGGCCATGATTCCGACACCAGCTATCTGTTTTGTGAGGGCATTCTGTAGGATGTGTGTGCTGGCTGATGTATTCACTATGGTGCCTAGGTTGCAGTCATCTGCAAACTTTGTCAGCCACAACCCTCCTATGTTTGCTTTCACATCTGAAAAGTAAATGCCAAATAAGAGGGGTCCCAGGACAGATCCTTGTGGGACACCACTTGTGACTGGCTTTGAATCTGACAAGGCACCTGCAATGTCGACTTTATAGGTTCTGTTTTTTAGCCATTTTGCAACCTATCCTGTGACATATGGATTTATATTTCAGCTGTTGAGCTTGTCTATGATGCCTGAGTGGGGTATTGTGTCAAAGGCCTTAGCCAAGTGCAGGTAGGCTGTGTGGACTGCTTAGCCCTCATCAATGGCCCTACTGACAGTTTCAAAATAGTCAACTAGGTTCAAAAGGCAGGATCTGCCCTTTACAAAGCTGAACTGGGTGGGATCAAGAGTCTGTAGGTCACCAATGTCTCTGTTTAAGAGCTCCATAATGACTCTTTCCATAGCTTTGCAGACAAGGCTGGTTAAGCTTGTGTGGTGGTAGTTCCCAGGGTCTGTGGAGGCATCTCCTTTGTGGAGTGGGACCACTGTTGCTGCACGCCAGTGTTCAGGTACATATCCTGTAGCAAGGCTAAGGTTAAATAGCATTTTTATATACGGGTTTAGCTCCTCTTGGAGTTCACGTAGCACGCAACTGGGGATACCATCAGGTCCCATTGATGCTGTGTTTTTGTCTTTGCTGAGTGCAGCTCTCACATGGACATCTGAGATGACAGTGAGGTTACATTCAGCTGTGATAACTATCTTCTTTTGGGGGTGAGGGAGGGAGAAAATTGCACTGAACCTGTCTGCCAGAATGTTGCCAATATCTGTCGGGTCACTGAAATTTATGTTGTTGTGTACCAACTCTGAGCATATCTGAGGGTTCCCACCCAGGTTTCTGACATAACTGAAGAAGGCATTGTGGTTATCTTTATTGTCTTTGGTGATTTTTGTCTCAAAGTTGACCTTGGATGTCTTTATGAGAGAATGTAGCTTTTTACTAGTGCTGATCACAGCTGCCTTCCCTTTAGGAGATTTAGCTCTGTCTTGCATTAGTATCCTTCTTTTGTTATACAGTTAGTTTATGGCTGGGGTCCACCAGACAGGCCACTTTCCCTTGGTGGAGAGGGTCTTGGTTTTATTTGTGATTGCATGGTCCATGCTTTCTTGGAGATGTCCATAGAAAGCGTTTGTGAAGGAGTCACCATTGTGTGTTGTGGTTTCCACTGGCCCAGTGGGCTTAAAGGATACCATCTCAGTCTGAAGAAGTGTGAAGTCAGCTTTTGAGAAGTTTGTCACTATACTCTTTGTATTATACTAGCACCGACACATTTGTAGAAAATTTCCCAGAATCCATCAAACAAAATGGACATGCAAAATGTAACACTTCCACAAAAGGGGTAAGCATACTGGATGTGATAATCAGAAATATGTGTACTGGATGTCAAGATGAGAAGTGTATCCCTCACTGGTAAGACCAGACCATAGAGTAATCACACTGTAGTTACACATCCCGACCCCAGTCCCTGGGCAGAATACCACAGTGAAACACATGTATAAAGCATAGCTTGCACCCCTACAAACCAATGTGGAATCCATGAAAGGCCCTGTGCAAGTCCAGAATATGGGACACACTGCAGAACATGTTATACAGGCATTCCATGAACACAGCCAAGAGTGCTTGGAGTCTGCAATCACAAATAACAACAAGACACAATGCCATACACCCAGGCATCTGGCATGCTGGACTCCAGCAATTACTAAACCATTGAAGAGAATGAGGAAGCTACCACATGATAGATCAAACATAAAAAGTGAAGTAATCAGTGATCACTAGTATGGCAATAAAATGTGTCCACACATACAATCCACTAAGGCCAGGCAAAACAAGTAGAATCTGTGAATCCAGAGGCAATGTGACACCTGTCCCAAGTACACACACAACAACAACTCACCCCAATAAATACAAATATATGTGATAGACGCAACCAGGTAGCCAAACCGGAGCCTGAGCACCCCCAAATCAGTACTGTCAAAACTGTCTGGAGGACAAGGTAACCACATACACCACAAACCCAGTCCCACATAGACCTACAACGACTGTAAACCAAACACATAAACACAAAAACATTCCCAGAGGCCCTAATTACAAAACACACAACACCAACACAAGCCTCCAAAGCAGACACCCAATAAAACAACCTCCAGACATAGCACATGTAACACATAGTACACAAAGTTGGTGTGCCAAACAGTCACAGGACAGAAGGAGAAACAACATTCCTGATACAGTTGTAATAGGTGACTCCATAGTGAGACATGCTGCTGTTCCAGGGATGGCTTGCACCTGTTACCCATGGGAGTCTGGATATTGCCTAAGGCTTTTGCAACCTACAGAGATCCTTTTGTAGGCAAGGCTGAAAAGACTAACCCACCACCATAGAAAACAAAACTGGAAAGAAACAGAAGGGTAATGCTGATCAATGCCAGATGTGTAAACCTCAATATGCATGCTCCTGAGGCCCCCCCAGTATGGAGAACATCGATGTCTGTCCAGTGATAGAAACCTGCTGCAAGCCTCGTGACAGCACACCAGCACTACCAGGTAATACCACATATCATGTGTTATGGCCACAAAACCTGGAACAAAACATAAAAGGAGGGTGAGTATCCATATTCAGCACAGACACCTATATGTCCAGTTAACTGACAATGCTTACGTCATTGCAGTCCACCCATGTGCAACTAACCATAGGCAAGACTGCTGTACAGTCTGTAGCATGCTACAGACCACACTCTCACACACAGGAACCCCACCCCCTGTCCTGAAGACAGTGGACAGTATGAATGTACCACCAAATACAAAACAAGGTACACACAAATTACCACATAGGTGGTAAGCCATTATGTATGGAAGGAGTAATCATGGACTTAGTGACACAAGTGGACAGTAACCTGTTATGTGACAGTCACATTGCCAATTTGTCTAGGAAGACTGTCTATATTGGACACTGTATCATGAAAGGATTCACATCTACGTCAACAAAGGTCATTGTGCCCCTATACTGTTCCCTTATCAGACCATAATGTAGTACAATGCCTCATTTGTGATGTACATTACCTGGCACCTGCAGCAGTTAGAAAGACCTCAAAGGTACCTCACCAAGAGTTAGAAAGGGTCTCAAATATATGTCATATGCTGCCTGGCTGTAGACACCACAGCTGAATGCAGTCACATACTGCCTAAACAGAGGCATTGTATGTCTGTTGTACAAGTCCATGTCCAACACAGAAGTAATGGACATGCTCCACCCCAGAAAACCCAAAGCCATCGGAGCTGTGTGAGTCAGAGATGTCAACCTCAACACATAATCAAATAGGATGTGCTGGAGGGACAGATACCTAACCCTGAGGCTCTCCACACCCGGAACAGAATACCACTACATGTTAGGCAGAGCCCCTCACTGACACTCTTCAACAGGAAGTTTGCAAAATGGATGGATAATTGTAGATGTACACTGGGGGTCTTTACTGTGTCATGTCCAGACAGAGGCACAGCTAAGTAAATCATAAATGGCCATAATATTCACATAGCAAGGGGTGGCAAAAGCCACACACACTGTGGCTAGGCTTACAAATGCCCTAGGGTGGATAGCCTAGTATGAACCTATGAACCTATTATGATACAAATTGTACAGGACACTAAGGATAATCCCAAGGCTGCTGCAACTGATGGTAGGAAGCGTGTTGTGAATTCCCAGATATGCTCTGGATCACACAAATATTACAAACAACATACCAAACACACACACACATATTGCCAACATACATCCTGACAGGTGAGGGTGCAACCCCCCCCCCCATAATGCAAAATATCTTTCCCAGCAGACTGCTGCCTCCCTGACATTATGTCAGCCTTACCACAGGATATGTACCCAAAGAGCAGTGTACAACAACAGTGGTCGTTCTCAAGAAAGGTGTCGCCTGAATGGTTACTAAAAACAACCACCACAGAATCCTGAGAAGCTTGGTCTGCACAGCTATGGAAAGGATCAGCATGTACCGCAGACATAAAGATATTGGGGATCTATTGACACCCGACCCTACCCAGTGTGGGTTTATTAAGTGCAGACCCTGCCCCTAAACATGTGTGACTCAGTTGAAACAGTAATTGAGGTCACTGATGAGGGCAATGTGGTCCACATAGCACAGCTGGACCTTGCAAAGCCTTCCATACAATACCCTATGTGTTCAATATAGATATGCTCACCAGCTTATATATACACCCCTATGTCACTAGAGGGGTTGCAAACCAGACCAACACAGAACTGACATGGTCAGACATGCTGCAGCCATGTCAGACTACAAACCACATATAACAGGTATCCCACAAAGTTTGGTCCTGGGACCTACCCCGTCTGGTATATATGCCCCATAGGTACAGGCCAACATGTAAGGACTGTGCCTGAACATGTTTGCAGAGGACTACAAACTGCCCAACATATCTGACACTCCAGCTGACACAAGCATCCCACAAAAGGGCCACATAGAAACAGACAACTGGTGCCATAGCCATGTCAGCAAGTTAAATGGAGAAAACTGTATAGTCAACCTCTGTGGATATACAGTAAGTGACCACCAATTACCACATAGGTGTTAACCCATTACATACTTAACATGTAATGACAGACCTGGGTACACAAGGTGATAGATATCCTGCATTGGACAAACATGTGGCTGTAGTGTTAACAGAAACAATCCATATACCAACCTAATCATGAAGGTTATGACATCTAGATAAGGGGAGGTCATTGTGGCTCTGCAGTTATCCTTCATCAGCGTTACAATTGACTACAACAGCCCCTGTGGGGTGTACCTCAGCAGACACCTCCATCAACTGTAAAGTCCACAACAGTACCTCACCAGGAGTATCAAAGAGCTTGAACAGATGTAATGTGTTGCCTGATTAAACAGAGTGCAACTCCACACACTGCCATGGTGGCCACCCAGACGCAAGCTGTGCCTGATGTAGAAAGCCATGTCCAAAGTGGAATCAATGAACATGCTGCACCTTGTACAATCTGAATGGCAGTGAACTATGCACATGAGGGACCTGAACCCCAGCACTGACATACATAGGACAAGCTGTACTGCATTATCCATAACACAGAAGCCACCCCACGCATGAGTAAACTACCAGTACAGGTTATCCATAGAGTCACTCGTTGATTCTCCTCAACAGAAATCTTAATGAGTGGATGGGAGATGGTAAGTTTACCCTGGGTATCACTGTTATGTCACGGGTAGACAGAGGCACAGTATACTAAACATGACATATGTCATGGCAAACTACACTTAATGTGTTGAAGGACAAACACACTCTCTGACTAGCATTAGAAATGGCCTAGGGCACATCGGTAGTGTTTGCCAATGTACACCTATGTTGTGGAATACACTACTGATGTTGGACGAGGCTGTTGTAAGTAGTTAATATCTGAACATAATGCATTATGGTCAGATAGGTTCATAGGTTTATACTAGGCTATCTGCCCTAAGGCATTTATAAGCCTAGCCCAGAGTTTTGTGGCTTACGCCACCCCTTATATGAAAAAATACTGTGCCCATTAGTTTGTTGTGCCTCTGTCCAGCAGTGACACAGAGACGATTCCCGGGGTAAACCTACAATCTCCCATCCACAGGTCAAGATTGCTCTTGAACAGAGCCAGCGAGGTGCTCTGCCTCACATGGACCGGGATTCTATTCCACAGCATAGGGAGTCTCTGAGTGATAAATCTATCCCTCCAGCATGTCCTATTTATATCCGTGCTAAGGTTTAAGTCACTTGCTGTAGTGGTTCTGGTGGATTTGGATTTTTTGAGGTGGAGCATGTCCATTAATTCCTGGTTGGACATGGCCTTGTGTGTCAGGCACATGTCACCTCTGAGCAGACGGTATGCGACTGAATAGAGCTGGAGTTTCTTCAATCTGGCAGCATATGACAGATGTTGGAGTCCCTTTATCCTTTTGGTGAGGGACTTTTGGGGTCTCTCCAATTGCTTCAGATGTCGGGTGGGATACTTCACGAATGGGGCATTGTACTCTATCATTGGTCTGATAAGTGAAGAGTACAGGGGAACAATGACCTCACTAGATCTGGATGTGAATCCCTTCGTGATCAGGTGGGCAATGTAGAAGGTCTTTCTAACCACTTTAGCAACGTGAGTGTCAAAAGAAAGGCCACTGTCAACCTGGGTCCCCAGGTCCCTGATAACCTCTTCTGTGCTTAGAGGATTGCCACCTATATGGTAGCTTGGGGTTACCTTGTTTTTCCCGAAGGGTATGACTATACATTTTTTGGCGTTTAACTTCAGGCCATGGCTCTGGCACCAGCTATCAGTTTCCGTGAGTCCCCTCCGAAGGATATCTGTGTCTGATGCACTTTCCACTATGGCGCCCAGTTTGCAGTCATCTGCAAACTTTGTCAGCCAAAGTCCTCCCATGCTGGCCTGTACTTCTGAGAAGTAGATGCCGAACAATAGGGGGCCAATGACCGAGCCCTGTGGGACACCACTTGTGACCGGCTTGGAGTCTGACATAGCGCCAGCAACTCTTACCCTGTGGGTTCTGTCCTTAAGCCAGTTTGCAACCCATCTTGTGACATATGGGTTTACATTTAAGTTGGTATGTTTTTCTACAATACCCGAGTGGGGTATTGTGTCGAAAGCCTTTGCAAGGTCAAGGTAGGCTGTATGGACTGCCTTTCCCTCATCAATGGCCTTGGTGACTGTTTCGAAGAAGTCGACCAAGTTCAAAAGGCATGATCTGCCCTTGACAAAGCCAAACTGGGATGGGTCCAATGTCTGCAAGTCCCCTATATCTTTGTTTATGAGCTCCATTATGATCCTCTCCATAGCTTTGCAGACTAGACTTGTTAAGCTTATGGGGCGGTAATTACCAGGGTCTGTAGAGGCACCGCCTTTGTGCAGATGTGCACAACTGGACCCTAACCAGGCTGTTGTGCTCACTATGGAAATGTAAAGCAGTGATAGGACTAAAGCCCAGGATACTGTCCACTACAGTGAAAGTACTGAACCACTACACTATACAGTACTACAGTGTTAGGTCAGTATGAACGGATGTTGACAATTGTATGCAAAGTATCCCATGCAAACCCTGCAGGCACAGTACAATCCCTGTTGTGTTCACACAAAAAGCATTTGGACAGTAACTACACAACATGACACAGAACACACAACCATAAACAGGAGATATTTGTTGAAGTTCACACTCATCCACAAATGTGATGGGCTGCAGAGTTCAACATATGGAAAGCTCACACTGGGCATGCTCACACACTTTGATAAATGAGACATCTTTTACACAACATGCCATGGGAAAGCTGAACTGGGCATACTCACACACTTAGTCCAAATATCAGTTTAGCATTTTGCCACATATATCTGGTATATGTACGTGTTATTCCAGTAACCAACAACATTATAGCAATCTGAACAGTGCTCACACTTAAATGACTACAGAGACATACATGATATAGTGGATTTCCCCCATATGCAAACATCTTCCACAGATACACAAGTTGTTCATACAAACAGGAAATGTTATGGCAATAAAGACCTGCAAACACTGCTATCAGCACCAAATAATGTGCATCTGACAGTTAAACATATGGGTGTAGAGGCCAACACTAGGCTGTTTGCCCTAGGGAATGACAGCTTATCCAGAGTGTGTGTGTGTGGGTGATTGTGGTTGGTCTGTGTGCAAGTCTGTGTGAGGGAAATGTTCCTGTTAGCAACTGGGAAAACACACCACAGGATGCTCATTCCCCTTTCTAAACACTGATGATGTGAGCACCCTATAAGTATAACAGGAGAAAGAAAATCTCCCAGTAATCCGAATAGCGCGCTCTGCTAATGCGTCCGTCTCCAGTGTCATAACATAGGTAAGGGTTTGAATCCAGCAAGTGGCAAGTGTTTGTGAAGGGGGGTTAGTGTATGTGTAAGAGTGTATGAAAGGAACATCCCTTTTGGCAACTGGGAAAACACACCACAGGATGCCCATTCCCCTTTCTAAACACTGATGACGTCAGCACCCTATAAGTATATCAGGAGAAAGGAAATCTCCCAGTAATCTGAATAGCGCGCTCTGCTAATGCGTCCATCTCTAGTGTCATAACATAGTTAGGTAGGGGTTTGAATGTGGCAAGTGTGTGTGAAGGGGGGTTAGTGTGTGTGTAAGTTTGTATGAAAGGAACATCCCTTTTGGCAACTGGGAAAACACACCACAGGATGCCCATTCCCCTTTCTAAACACCGATGATGTCAGCACCCTATAAGTATATCAGGAGAAAAGAAATATTCCAATAATGCGAATAGCGCGCTCTGCTAATGCATCCGTCTCTAGTGTCATAACATAGTGAGGTAGGGGTTTGAATCCAGCAAGTGGCAAGTGTGTGTGAAGGGGGGTTAGTGTGTGTGCAAGTTTGTATGAAAGGAACATCCCTTTTGGCAAATGGGAAAACACACTACAGGATGCACATACCCCTTTCTAAACAATAGCACAATTATATATGGCTTTTGATTCCAGACATGTCACGTGTGTTTTGCTCAAACAGAATGCCCATGTGTGCGGTTTGTTTCTCACAATAATGCATGACATCGATTAAACCAGTTATGGCAATGCACACATGATGTATGTGTGTGCCAAATACACAGATGTACCTGTGACCTTCAATAGTTACCATGTGTGATGCCTGCCACATGTGAATATATGGTATTTGCACTGGGTAACATTATGACTGTGGTCTTCTGTGCAGGTGCTGCATGTGGGATGTGTATATAGAGTGTGAGATGTAGATGCTATCAACCTAGTAGTGAGGGATACACACCTGGTCTGGGGCATATAGTATACATGTTGTTGATGAACAGGTGCTGCATGTTTTCACCTGTTGTGGGAGTGGTAAGAAGTTGTTCCATAGCAATGCAGTGACTGCATGCTAAGAACCTTTCAGCTAGGGTGTTGTAGCTACAGTAATTCATTAGCATTCAGTAATATGTCAGCATTCCTGGTGAGGGTATGATGCCAACCAAGGTCAGGGTTCTACCAGCCTGTGCCACTTGCTCAGTGAGCCCTTCCATGTTCCCTATCATGTATTCCAGTGAGGGACATCACACGTCAGCTGTAGTGGCATAGACAATGACTGAGTCATATGTGTCCATGCATCTGACTGACCTGTATGCTTGTGTTATGTGGTGGACCATAGTGCCCCATGAGCATATCACTGTGACCTTCACCTTGTCCAGCCTGGTGAGCATGACCTCACTGTACCGGACAATAAAAGTACCTAACACAACTGCAGCAGGAGTGTTGTATAGCTGTACAGATTGTGCTTGTTTGGCACACAGGATTTGTGTGCTATGTGTTATGCATGCTGTGTTCAGGCCTAACGTATGCCTGTGTGCCAGCTGCAGAGGTGTCTGCCACTCAGGCAGGATGCCATTCTTAGACTCCACGAATGGTCCGGTGTGTTCCCGTGCTTGTATTGCTGTCAGTGTAGGTCTACATCAGACTGGTATTGCAGTCACTGTAATATTTCATGCCACCTGACAGGTTATGCCAGTACTGGGTTCAGAGTGATTAGTCCACAGTTTGGCTATGTGTTTCCATCTCATACATGTGTTGTACATCCATGGATAGGGGATAGGGTTGACTGTGTACATGTGGCAGCTGTGACATTACTACATGACTCACATATTCCACAACTGTACCATAGAGGTGACTGACAACTGACCTTTGCACATGCTACCATAGTATTGAGATTGCATTGGTGATTAACAGCACATAGGGCCAATGGTGAACAAGATACATAGGTTCATAGGTTCATACTAGGCTATCTGCCATAGGGCATTTATAAACCTAGCCAGAATGTGTGTGACTTTCACCATGCATTGTAAATCTATCTTGCTATGCCCTTTTCCAAGGTTAGTATACTGTGCCTCTGTCTAACAGTGACACATAAGTGATACCCAGGGTAAACCTACAATGTCCCATCCAGTCATTAATATTCCTCTTGAAGACAGTCACTGAGTGACTCTGCCTAACCTGTATTGGGATACTATTCCAGAGTGCAGGGAGCCTCTGAGTTATGAATGTGTCCCTCCAGCATGTCCTATGTATATCACTCCTGAGGTTCAAGTCTTTCCAGCGTGTAGCTTGATGGGATTTGGATATTCTGAGGTGCAGCATGACCATTAAGTCAGGGTTTGACATGGCTTTATATGTCAGGCACAGATTGCCTATGAAGAGGCAGTATGCCACTGAGTAGAGCTGCTGTTTCTTTAACCAGTCAGTATGTGGCATATGTTTGAGCCCTTTGATCCTCTTGTTGAGGTACTTTTGTGGTCTTTCCAGTTACTGCAGGTGTCTGGTAAGGTGCATGCTGACAGGGGCATTGTAGACAATCATGGGCATGATGAGGGATGAGTAAAGAGGCACAATGTTCCCCCCTGATCTACATGTGAATCCCTCCATGATGAGGTGGCCTATATAAAATGTTTTTCCTAACCACTTTGGCCATGTGGTTGTCAAATGAGAGAATGGTATCAACTTGTGTGCCCCAAGGTCCATAATTCCTTCTTCTGTACTTAATGGATTAACACATATGTGGTACTTTGTGGTCACTTTGTTTTTGCTAAAGGGGATGACTATACACTTTTTGGCATTCAGCTTGAGGCCATGGCTGTGGCACAAGTCTATTTCTAAGAGGCCCTTTTGGAGGATGCGTGTGTTGGCTGGAGAGTTGATTATGGCGTCCAGTTTGCAGTCATCTGCGACTTGCTCAGCCACAGTCCTTCCATGTTGGCCTGTACCTCTGATAAATATATACTGAACAAGACAGATCCCAGGGCTGAGCCTTGTGGGACACCACTTGTACCTGGTTTGAGGCTGACATGGCTCCAGCAATTCTAACCATGTGTGTTCTGCCCTTGAGCCACTGTGCAATATCCATAGTGACATAGGGGTTAATATGTACACTGGTGAGCTTCCCTAGAATGCACAAGTGGGGTATTGTATCAAAGGCTTATGCTAGGTCCAGGTAGGCTGTGTAGACCACCTTCCCCTTGACAGTGGCCTTGGTGACTGTTTCAAAGAAATCAAACAGGTTTGAGAGGCAGGATCTGCCATTAACAAAGC
Organism: Protopterus annectens; assembly: GCF_019279795.1. Lineage (NCBI taxonomy): Eukaryota > Metazoa > Chordata > Ceratodontiformes > Protopteridae > Protopterus > Protopterus annectens. Next base: position 1,776,457,694 of record NC_056728.1, on the reverse strand, counting down.
CAAACTGTGTATGATGCAGTGTCTGTAGGTCCACAGTATCTATATTTATGAGGTTCATGATGATCCTTGCCATAGCTTTGCAGACCAAGCTATTCAGACTTATGGGGCGATAGTGTCCTGGATCCGTTAAGGCACCACCTAAATGTAGAGGGACCACTGTTGCTGTACGCCACTCTTTGGCCACATATCGTGTAGTAAGGCTGGGATTGAACAGTAGTGTTATGTCTGGGTGTAGCTCTTCTTGGAGTTCATGTAGGACACAGCCTGGGACACTCTCTGGTCCCATTGATGCAGTGTTTATTGCTTTGGAGAGGGCAGCTCTTACCTGAGCATCTGAGATGTCAGGGGGGGGCAGCACTCTGCTGGGAGAAATATTTGCCCTTTTGGTGTGGAGGGATGTTGGCAATGTCTGTGTGTTTGGTGTTTCTTTTGACATCTTGGACTACCTCTGAGCATATCTGGGAATTACCACCCAGGTTCCTAACATAACTAAAGAAAGCCTTGTGATTATCCTCAGTGTCTTGTGGAATCTTCTCTCAAAGATGGCCTTAGACAATCTTATGAGTGCCTGTAGTTTTCTTCTAATACTCATCACTGATGCCTTCACATTTTGGGAGTTTGTTGTATCATTTAGTAGCTTCATCCTTCTATTGTATAGTTTGTTTATGGCTGGTGTCCACCACACAGGACATCTGCCTTTGGAGGATTGGGTCTTGCTTTTATTTGGGATTGCATGATCCATGCATTCCTGAAGGTATCCATAGAATGCCTTTATACAGGTATCTGCAGTCTGGTCCATATTTTCAACAGGCCTGGGGGCTTTGAAGGTTTCCACATCATTTATGAGGAGTGTGAACATGCTTTACATGAGTTGTTGACTGTATTCTTCTGTGCAGGGGGGTGGCCCTGGGATGTGAATATCCAGTGAGATTAGTTTATGGTCTGATCTTACCAGTGAGGGATACACTTCTGGTCTGGAGCATAGAGGCCCCATGTTGGTGATGATCAGGTTCAGTATGTTTTCCCCTCTTGTGTGAGTGGTAACAAGTTGTTCCATAGCATTTTGGTATATAAATTCCAGTAATCTTTGGGCTAGGGTGTTGGAGCTACAGTCATGCTCCCAGTCTATGTTTGGGTAGTTTAACTCACCCAATATAATGGTGTATGGACAGACCTACATATTTCCAACTGTTTTCAGGAAGGCCAAGTGCGGTTCTTGTGTTAGTGAGGGTGGTCTGTAGCAGGCTATAACCTGGAAGGCAGTTTTACCCATTGTTACTTGCATATGGATAGTCTCTGATGTTTGGTGCTTTGCCACTAACCTGGAGGTGTGGGTATCTTGGATGAATATCAATACACCCCCTCTTTTTGTGGTTTTCTGCAAGTTTTGGGCCTGAAAAGCATGGTATGAGGTATAACTTGGTAGTGCTGGGGTGCTGTTGGTAGCCCTGAATCCGCTATCTGTTACTGCACAGATAGCGATGTTCTCCATGCTGAGGAATGTTTAGAGTGTGTGCATCATCAGGTTTAGAGTCCTGCAGTGGCATATATGACTGCTCACATGGACAGATGCCAGGTACGTCATATGCAAAGTGTCACAGGCAACGTACATGTGCACAGGAGAAACAGTGACATTCTGTCAAGTGAGACATGAACATACATATAGTAAGCTATGCAGATGTCACTAGGAGTCCACAGAAGCTGTGTAACTCTGCATGGCAGGTCGGATCAGTATTCCAGGGTAACTGCAAGGAAACATGCATGCAAACATAGCTACTGTAAGCAGGGCTGCATGTAGTCCATTGTACAACAAACAAGCTGTACCACTTTCAGTAGGTAACACTGCAAATGCTCACCAGCTGACATATGAATACCTATATCACCAAAGGTGATACTTACCAGACCACAGACAGAAATGACATGGCCAGACACGCTGCATCCCACATGAACACATATCTCAAGCAACACAGACCTCACAAAGTCAGTGTTCTTAACAGGCACAGCCCATAAGGCCAAACACAATGTGTGACACACCTACAATAGGTGATGCCATAGTCAGACACACTGACATCCCACTCTCCAGACTGAGCAAGGTGAGGGTCACATTTAGCTACCTGTTGGGTGATAGAATGTGCCACATAGCACAAGCACTCAGGTCACTCCACAGCAACTACAAGTATGAGGCAGTCATTGTCCATGCTGGTGTGAACAACCTGAGACGTACCTCCCTGGACCACATGGAAAGAGACACAGAGGAGCTCTTACATCACCCTCTCAAACTCAGGAATCCCACACAGCCTGCATGACGACACAGGAGAGTATAGATTTCTCTGCAAACACCATCATACTGGGTGACTTCAACTACCCAAACATAGACTGTGAACATTACTCAAGCCACAATATCCAAGCTCTAGGGTTCCCATAGTTCAGAAACTCTTTAGCTATGGAACAAGTAGTCAACATTCCCACAAGAGGGGAAAATATACTAGACCTGATCATCACAAACATGAGTACAAAATGCTCACCACTTGAAGTATGTCCCTCATTGTTGCAATCGAACCATATACTAATCACACTGGAGTACTGGATCCCCCACATATGCAAACCTCAAACACATCTATGTGTGTGTGGGAAATGCCCCTATTAGCAACTGTGACAGTACACTACAGGATGCAGATTCCCCTTTTGAAACACTGATGATGTTAGCACTCTATAACTATATTACCTGAATTAAAACTCCCCAGTAATTCGTATAGCGCGCTCTGCTAATGCATCTGTCTCTAGTGTCATAACATAATTAGGTAGGGGTTTGAATCCTGCAAAGGGAATGTATGTGAGTTAGTGTGAGTGGGATTTGTGTGTGTGCATAATGCTGTGAGGGAAAAGTGCCTTTTGCCAACTGGGAGAACACACTACAGGGTGCACATCCCTCTTCCTAAACACAGATGATGTCAGCACCCTCTAAGTACAGCATTAGAAAGGATTTCTCCCACTAATGCAAATAGCGCACTCTGCTAATGTGTCTGTCTCTAGTGTCATAACACAGTTAGGTAGGGGTTTGAATCTTGCAAATGGAAAGTATGTGTTTTAGTGTGAGTGGGGTTAGTGTGTGTGCACAATGCTGGGGATGGGATGTGGCTTTTGCCAAATGGGGCTACGCACTGCAGGGTGCACATTTCCCTTAACAAACAGTGATGTTGACAGCACCCTATACAAACAACGTGACAACAGACAACTGCCAGTACTCAGTATAGTGCTACATGCTACTGTAACACGCACATGTACCAGAACATATCTAGATAGTGTTTTGAAACCTGAATGTGGCAAGTGTGTGGATGTGGGATGTTTCTGTGTGTGCATTTCCGTATGGAAAACATGTTGGATGTGGCAATCAGGGAACCACAGTACCTGATGCACATTACACTTTTAAACTAATGAGGTTGCCTGCACCCTGTGAGTACAGGTAGAGAGGAGAAAATCGGTAGTAATCCAAATAGTGCACTTTTCAAATGTGTACCTGTCATGTGTCGACAGCTACTCATGTAGGGTAATAAATAATGGAAATGGCAGGTGAGCATGTGCATGTGTGGGGGTAGCAGGGTGTGTGTAAATGCATGTGTGACAGAACAGATACATATAGCTGAATCTACAATACAGCACATGATGCACATTCCCATAGTCAAGGGTAGCATGTGATGGTGTGCAGCTGGTACACTTTGGTAAGTAGTATGGGTGCAGATAACAATTCAGGACATTCATACAGTTACTGCAGCAGGAATGCTGGGATATACACACAATCATAGTGGAACAGTGAACAGTTACCAACATGTTACTACTTATACACATCTATGTAGTCACCCTGTGCATCAGCAACGTGTTTACCTTTTCCTGCACTGATGTTGTAGTATGCAGGAGGTGGCACAGTGTCATCATATGCACAGGGTGTGGGTTAGGTATGCCCAAGCCAGCCACTGGTACCACCAATTGACATGTGTGTGTATGTGTGTTTGTGAGGGGCAGCAGTACAGGGTGGACCAGTGTTGGTGCAGTGTGTGTGTGTATGTGTTTGCCCTAGGTGTTAAATTTCTGCATGTGTGTAAGCACGCACACAGTCCCACATAATGGCTGCCATGTACAGGGTTTTGTGGACAGCCACAGACTGCACCTGTCAGGTCATCCAGATCAGTGTCTGTGGGCACGGACACAGTACCTGTGCCTGGCAGGGGTGCTATGGACCGTATCTGGTACTAACCCAGACTGGGTACTGTCATCGGAAGTGGGTGTGTGTTGACTGGACACAGTTCCCTGTTGGGACTGTCCAGAGCCACGTGCACGTGGTCTCCTGGGGCGTCCTGATGACGGAACTAACTCAGCATTGCTGGGGCTGCTGCTGGCACTTGAGGTGCATAAGTGGGCCTGTTGTCGTCGGTGGCGACTGCCAGCTGGTGCTGTTGCCGGCATATGGCCATGTCGACGCTGCAAACGCACACCATCGCCCTGGCCCATGGACATCTGGTTGTGGAGCAGCTGTTGTATGTCCCCACAATGTCTGTCAACGACATCTGTGAAATTACGAATAGCATTCGCAATGTCACGCATGCCATCTGTCATGGCTGTGCAACATGCTCTCAGCTCCCTCAGATCCTGTCTGGTGTACCTTTCCATACGCACCTGTGCCTGCATAACAGCATGAAACATAGTGGAGGTTGACATACCTCCTTGGGCACGTCGGCCAGAGGCAGTACGGCCACGGATGCCCCCATGAGAACCCATGGGCGACTGTCTGCGTAACCAGACACCTACAGCAACTGGAAAAACCCCAACAGTACCTCATCAAGAGGATCAAAGGGCTCAAACAGATGCCATATGCTGCCCGGTTAAAGAAAATCCAGCTGGACTCAGTGGCATACTGCCTGTTCAGAGGCAATCTGTGCCTGACGTATACAGCCATGTCCAACCCAGAAGTAATGGACATGCTGCACCTCAGGAAATCAAAATCCTATACGGCCTCATGCTCAAGAGACCTGAACCTTAGCACTGAAATAAATAGGACATGCTGGAGGGACAGATTCATAACCCAGAGGCTCCCTTCACTCTGTAGTGAACTCACAGTACAGGTTAGGCAGAGTCCCTCATTGACTCTCTTCCATAGGAATCTGGATGAGTGGATGGGAGATCATAGTTGTACCCCGGGTATCACTTCTATGTCACTGTTAGACAGAGGCACAGTATACTAACCTCAGAAAAGGGCATAGCAAAATAAAGTTTAATTGTGTGGCAAAAGACAAACACATTCTGGCTAGGCTTATCAGTGCCCTAGGGCAAATAGCCTAGTATGAACCTATGAACCTATGTGTACTGCTATACTACTTCTGCCATATGTTGCATGTGTGTGTGTTGTGGGGGATGCGCAGGTAATGGCCAGATATTTCTGCACAGGCAACACTTCTGAAACACTCTGGGTGTTCATCCCAACATACTGTATGTGTGTTGCCATCCAACACTGTGATGTGGACACACATTACTAAGCCTGGATATACATATCCCAACAACACCACAAGCACAGTACACTACCTTGCTATGTATGTATGTAATTACACAGTTATTCACTAGTTAGGACTGTGATGCTATCCATGCAGCCCACTGGGCCAGTGGAAGCCACAACACACACTGCTGGCCCCTTTGCAAAAGCTTACCACAGACATCCCACATAGTGCATGTAATGTGCACACACATATCTAACCCAGACCGTATGCACACCACTTATTTATCCTGTCCAGTGGACTACAGATACAGGCACATTGTATAACAATAGCAGGAGGCTACTGCAGCACAGAGCAGATTCACATGAAGGCAAGGCATCTGTGGTCAGCAGTGGTAAGATACTTCACATTCACCAAATGCACAGATATTGGCAACATTGTTGCAGACAGTTTAGGTGCAGGTATCCCTCCCCATTCTCCTACACAAGTGGAATTAGTTATCACAGATGAATGTAACCTCCCTATCATCTCACATGTCCAGGTGAGGGCCACCCTCAACATTGCAGAACACACAGCATCACTGTTACAAAATGGTATCCCTGGATGTGTGATACGTTCACCCTAGAGGACATAGCACCACATTACAGACTGATATTAAACCCTGGCCATACTACAGGATATGTACCTGAACAGTGCCATACATACACAGTGGTCCCACACCAATGAGGAGGAACCTCTACTGACCCTGGGAACTACTGCATCATATGCGTAACTGGCCTTGTGTTCTAAGCTATGGAAGTTTTAAGTATGGAAGACATGTACAGCAATATTACATATGTATATATATCAGGACTATGTACACACAACCTATCTCATGGACATACCTATAGATAATGAACTATGATACATGTGGAGGTTTCACAGTATTAACCTGCTACTTTGCATTACCTGTGTTTGTGTCAGCTGTTGCTGAGTCACTGGTGCTAATTACTGTTTGCTGCTGCTGCTGCTGGTATTGTTGCTGTGATGATGCAGTTTTTTTTCTTTATCACTGCCTTTATTGCTTTATTTCTTTCTTTCTTTCTCTCTCTCTCTCTCTCTCTTTCTCCGTCAGTTTGGTGCAATGAATGTACTGCATGTGTGGAGTGTTAGTACTGGATGCTTTTGTAGGTATCTGCATAGGTCCATGTGATGGCCTCTGCACCAATTGTAAGGCAGCATTTGCTAATTGCATGCAGCCAGTCGTGTACTGATTGCATGTTCACTGTGATTTCAGGACAGTGCTATAAAAGGGTATGTGAGGTAGGCGTTGCCCTTTCAGATTGTAAGGGCGTGGACCATGCTGGTATGCTGTCGGCAGTGTTTTGTGAGTGTGAAGGTTAGTAAGTCTCTCATGATTCATGCTGTGTTGTAAATTCAGGTTGCTGCATTTCTCTCACCTGTTCCCTGTAGTGAGTGTGTATGCATACTGACACCTACAACTATATATCCATATGTATTAATATATATATATATATATATATATATATATATATATATATATATATGTGTGTGTGTGTGTGTGTGTACATATACATACGTTCATATATGTACATTAGCTTACATTATTAAGTACAAGCTAACAATTAGCAGGGCTGTTTCTGTTAACACTAAACTAGTATGGGAATCCAGTAATTAGGACAGTAAAAGTCTACCTGACATGCTTTGGGTAGTACACATCCTATATTGCCTTTATCTTCATTCCTACTATTACATGTTCTACTTATTTTAGCACTATATTCCTGTATGAGAGTCATGGCTTAGTGGTAGGTCATACAGACTAGTGTTACAATGGTCTTGTGGTAGGGCGTAATAGTATGCTTTTATTTTGCTTTCAAATTGAGTACAGGGCCTGTCAATCAAAGTGCTGAAGGCACCTTTAAGCAGTTAAAAGGGTTAGTAAGTCTCACAGGAGTCAGGCTGTGTTGCAGATTCTGGTTGCTGCATTTATCTTCACTGTTTCCTGTAGTGAGTGTGTATGAATACTGACACCTACCACTATCTTTCATATGTATTAATATATATATATATATATATATATATATATATATATATATATATATGTATGTGTACATATACATACTTTCATATATGTACATTACCTTACATTATTATGTGCAAGCTAACAATTAGCAGGGCTGTTTCTGTTAACACTAAACTAGTATGGGAATCCAGTAATTCGGGCATTAAAAATCTACCTGACATGCTTTGGGTAGTACACATCCTATATTGCCTTTATATTGATTCCTACTATTACATGTTATATTTATTTTAGCACTATGTTCTGGTATGAGAGTCATGGCTTAGTGGTAGGTCATACAGACTAGTGTTACCAAGGTCCTTTGTTCGAGACTGGCAGTGGGAATTTATTTTTCTTTCGAAATGAGTACAGGACCTGTCAGTCAAAAGTGCCAAAGACACTTTTAAGCACTTAAAACCAGGTCTGCGCTCGTTTGCGCGGAGCTCACGCATGCGCACTGCCGTTTAGCTCTGCGCACACAAGCGCACACCTGCGCTATTTTCTTTGAAAGAAAAGAAAAGGGGGTGACAGGAAAGTGGTGAAAAAGGGGTCACAAAGAGGGTAAGACAGTAGGGAAACAAGCTTGGGATTTGCAGGAAGGATGTAGGTGAGGCCCATAGCTGCCCATGTCTTTCTCAGCAACAGCTGTGCATTTGTATGTAATTTGGTGTGACATTTGAAACCTTCCACCCCTGAGAGAGGTGTCAGGACAACATTAATACCTGTTGTACAGCCAATTGTAATTAACAGTTTCAATGTCCAGCGGACATGTGTGCAACATAGACAGCTATGTATGGGGCGTAATTTTTTTGTGGGTACAGAGTGCCCTTTTTTTTTATCAGGTGAGAGTGGTATGTCAGGTGAAGGTAGTCAGTATAGCTGGGGAGGTAGGTTGGGTAGGTTAACAGACAAGACAGACAAGACGCATACAGGGGCGGTGTATGACACATGTGGGGGTTACACAATTGACGGGACGGAGGTTGGGATATCCAGGGCACATGAGCCCACAGATGGCAACAGTGGAACTGATATCCCCACCCATAGGCAGTTGCCACTGTTCCTTCACAGCCCAGGACGGGGCTGTGCTGGGGGCTGTGCAGGCGGGACAATGGGCATGCCCATAAGCTGTGCCACCCAGGCCTCAAGCTGGCGTAGGGGCCCAAGAACAGAGTCTTGAATCTCCCTTCGCACCACAGACCGGACACCTTGGAGGGTGAGTGGGCGGCTCCTCCGGCCACGCTTGCAGAGGGGGGACAGGCTCCATCCCCTGCAACGCTTCCACCCGAAGGTGGCACAGGGCCACCGGAGGAGGGTCCGGCCTGGGCACTAGTGCCAGGTGCATTCGCCAGATGAGGTGGGAGAGGTGGGTCCGCTGGGACCCGCCTTCCCAAGCGTTCTAGGTTTGTGAGTATGTTATGTTAGTTTGGGTTAGTAGCATATTATTACATTCAAATTAGTTGTAACCGCATGCATTGGTATTCCCATTAAACAAACACCCAGATATTAACACCATTGAACAACAGGCATATCAATATCACATGCATTATTTGAACAGAAATACACAATCAAACAACATGCAGGGTTGATTAATGGCAACAGGCCATCAGGTTTGCAGGTATGAACAGGGCACATGCAACAACGGACATGCATATATTTTTGAAACGACAGGACAAATGTCCATGGTTAATGAAATGTTCACATACCATAAATATTTAGTGAGTTTTTTAATTTGCAATTATAGGGTGGCGTGGAGAAAGAAAATGATGACACATTCATAAATTATACATTAATATACATTTGTAATAGAAACACAATTAACTTGTGGGTGATAGTTTCCAAATGATTTTTAATTGACTGTCATGCTAGACCTGTTACAGATACATCACTATCCTAGTTATTTTGAATTTGATCAGATACATCATCCTGCTACACTTTGATGACAGGGCAGGGGACAACTATGGATGTTTAGTATGTCAGACAATCATTCATTCTATCTGAAAATTGTTGACTGTGATCACCATATACAGATTTTGGCTTAAACGTTCAAGATTCAGACACACTGAAATCAGTTTGGGATGTTAATTTTTAATTCCCACATGCATTTAGTTCTGTAGAACCACACTGAGGCTTATATATTCAGGAGTTATTACTACTTTATTTATTGATACATGACCCTTTCTGTCACTCTCACACATCCTGCTATTTCACAGTTCAGGTTGGTACTTCAAGGCTTTGTTCACATAATAGACCTGTGGTGATTCAAACACTTTCCAGCAGCCTCACTTCTGTCATGATTCAGCATTTCAACAGGGGATATATCTCACATGTGATTAACTCAGCTTATGAAGCTGTACTCTTGAGACTACTGCAGGTTATACTACATTTAATTAATGGTGGGACATTTGTATTACAGAACTATTTATTTCTATCAATTATATTTCCAGTTTCACTTGCATACTGATGAACTTGTTGCAGCCATACCTGCAGACTTTCACTTGTTGCTTGCACATTCTATTACTTTTAATCATTACACTGCAGTGTTCTGCTACGTGCTACACTATAATATTTATTTACAAGTACTAGGTGGGGTTACTAACCTGTATGGTGGCACAGCCGCACCAGCCTGCGGTCATGTGCCCTGCGATTCGCAGAGCGGACACCTGCAGCTGTAATACAAAACAAGTAATATTAGAATACACATCTCCATGGTATCAGCTAGTTGAATTCCTTACATACATAAGTAAAATGTAACTTACTCAGTAGTGGGGCGTTGGGCATATCCCGGGCCTCCTGGATCCATTGGGTCAACTGGTCTTCTTTACGTCGCTTCAGGTCCGCATGGTGGTGACGGACCTGCTCACCAGTACGTGGAATCCCAGTAGCACTAGTGAGATCATGAGCCAACTGGTCCCATGCCTCCGCCCTGTATGCTCCCATGAGACCTGGCCCTGCATGAGTTGGGCCTCATGATGGTGAACTAGGAGCCAGACCATGTATCTGGACTCCTCAATGCCCCACCGCTGTGCTCGAAAGCAACGTCCCTCCCCTACTCCACTCATTCTGCCTGCAGGTCTATTCTACAATCGTTTATGCTGTGTATTCCTGCCTATGGGGCTTATATATGCCGATTTTCCTGCACATTTCTATGATTGGCCGTTTTGGAATTGTATCTACTTCACAGAAACTGCTTTATCATGCTCCATTTTGGATTACATCCTATATATATGCTATTTCTGCATTTCTAAGTACTGTTGTCATGGCTTAGTGGTTTAGTACCTTAACTCTAGTGCATGGTATCCTGGGTTTGAATCTATCTGACCAGTGATTTTTAATTTTTATGACTGTCTAGAAATGAGTACAGGACCTGTCAATCAAACATGCCAAATGCACTTTTAAGCACTTAAAACCAGGTCTGTGCTCATTTGCACGGAGCTAACACATGCGCACCGGCAGTTAGCTTGTGGGCGCGGCGCGCACCTCTGCGCAAATGGTGTGTGCTGGGTTAAACCTTAATTGGCTAGTAACACGCATGTTAAGCTAAG